>NW_005871558.1:417526-431335 GCF_000147115.1 Myotis lucifugus | reverse complement strand
CAGCTGCGTGACCGTGGCTCCAAGTTCGCCCCAGAGCCCAGCTCCTCACACGCTGCTCTGCTCCAGGGAGCACCAGGGACGCCTGGCAAGGGGGCAGCACACCAGGCCCTGCCCTCCCCCAGTCCCCTGCCCTGGCCTCCCCCAGGCCTCTTCCCTCCTCGCTGGACAATTCCCACAGAATCCGTCCCTCCCACTGCCGGGAGCCCCAGCCCCTGGCCACGGCTTTCACAGCATCTGCGCTGTTATGTCCGTGTGCCTGCCCTTCTAACGAGTGGCCGCTGCCTCGCCAGGGCCAGCACAGGGCCTGCACACACGGGCATCAAAAGCCTGCTGAGTGATGAGGAACAGGACCTTTCCCTGATGCATCACTGGCCCTTCACTCCGGGAATTCTCATCAGAACAAAGGCACACACGCAACTTCCTTCTCAGGGCAAAGAGCCCAGAGCACAGATGCGGTGGGTTCCCTTGAAAGCATCTATTTTGCTCTGAGAGTTGGGATATGCCAGAGGGAGGCTAACACCACTCAGAGGGTGAGAGGGATGACAGAAACCCTGGGAAACACTGGGCTACTGTTAGTACTTGAAGCTCTGGGCATTCCCTATTAGTTTTAAATTTTTACTTAGAAAATGTTTTAATTTTGCTGTGCTTCAATATTAAGATCATTGGTCAAAAAAGACCCTGGTGAAGAACCACATTGGAGGGATCACAATCCAGGTATCAAGCTGTACCACAAAGCCACAGCTCTCAAAACTGCCTGGTACTGGCACAAGAACATACATATAGACCAATGAAACCGAACAGAGAACCCAGAAATCGACCCAAGCCATTATGCTCAATTAATATTTGACAAAGGAGGCAAAAGCATACAATGGAGTCAAGACAGTCTCTTCAATAAATGGTGCTGGGAAATTTGGTCAGATACATGCAAAAAAATGAAACTAGACCACCAACTTACACCATACACAAAAATAAACTCAACATGGATAAAGGACTTAAACTAAGACAGGAAACCTAAAAATCTTAGAAGAATCCACAGGCAGCAAAATAGCAGACATTTGTTGTAGCAATATCTTTACCGATACAGCTCCCAAGACAAGGTAAACTAAGGAGAAAATAAACAAATGGGACTACATCAAAATAAAAAGCTTCTGTACAGCGAAAGAAACCATCAGCAAAACAATAAGAGAGCATACGTTCTGCATGGGAAAACATATTTGCCAATGTTATCTTTGATAAGGGTTTAATCTCCAACATTTACAGGGAACTCATACAACTTAACAAAAGGAAGATAAACAATCCAATCAAAAAATTAGCAAAGGACGTAAGTAGCTACTTTTCGAAAAAAGACATACAGTATGAAGGCCGAGAGACACATGAAAACATGCTCAAAGTCAGTAATCATCCGAGAGATGCAAATCAAAACTACAATGAGGTACCATCTCACACCTGTCAGAATGGCTATCATCAACAAATCAACAAACGACAAGTGCTGGCAAGGATGAGGAGAAAAAGGAACACTCCTGCACTGCTGGTGGGAATGCAGACTGGTGCAGCCACTGTGGAGAACAGTATGGCGTTTCCTCAAAAAACTAAAAATGGAACTCCCATTTGACCCAGTGATCCCACTTCTAGGAATATATCCCAAGAAACTAGAAACACCAATCAGAAAGGACATATGCACCCCTATGTTCATAGCAGCACAATTCACCATAGCTAAGATCTGGAAACAGCCTACGTGCCCATCAGCAGATGAGTGGATTAGAAAACTGTGGTACATCTACATGATGGAATACTATGCTGCTGTAAAAAAGAAGAAACTCCTACCATTCGCAAACAGCATGGATGGAACTGGAGAGCATTATGCTAAGTGAAATAAGCCAGTTGGAGAAAGATACATATCACATGATCTCACTCATTTGTGGACTATAATGAACAACATAAACTAATGAACAAGAATAGAACCAGAGACAGAGAAGCATGGAACAGACTGTCCAACCTCAGAGGGAAGGCGGGGGCGGGGGGGGGGGTAGTGTGAGGGCATGAGCTGGGGAGAGACGGGGCGAAGTCAATGGGGGAAAAAGGAGACTTATGTAAAACTTTAAACAATAAAGAATTAAAGAAAAAAGACCATGTTGAGGTTTCTGTATAAGATATAGATTGTGATTCTTTCAACTTCTCGCTGGTTTAACAAACCCCAATTTAGTGTTTTACATTAAGAATTCAATAAAAATGTCAAAACATGACTGTGCACCTAGTGACCACAATCCCGAAGCCCTGGGGCGGAGGGAGCCTGCGGGAAGCCCGGGGCGTCTGGTCCGCGGCAGGAAGGGCGGGAACCAGTGTCTGCAGGGCCACGAGCGAGCGACGGGGGAGCCCAGTGGCCGCAGGAGGCTGAGCAAACGGCCTTCACCACACAAGGAGCGACCTGCTCCAACTGAACAGCTTTAAATGTGGGCCTGAGGCAGCGCAGTCCGGGTCTCTTGGCGTCAGCGGCCCCCGGGTGGCTGGCCTGGGCCGCGGCCTGTGCGGGTGGCGTGGGCACTCACGTTCCCGTTCACGCGCGAAGCAGCCACTGGCCAAGGACGGCCTTCCCCGAATCAGAAGCTACAAGGGCCATCCCCGCACAGCACCCAGGAGCCGCCAAAGGTGAAGTGAACTCCGGGGACGGAGCTGCAATGAAATCAGCCAGGGGTCCCCCTGGGCAGCCCCTTTCGGAGGAAGCCGCTCCAGCATCCCGGCGCTTTCATTCCCATAAACCATCTCTTCCTTCGGACACTGTCCCCTCCCTGCTGAGGCGCTGCCCTTGGGCGGAGCCGTCCCTCCCTGCAGCCCTGAGCTGGGGTCTGCGAGAAGGACAGGAAGGAGACCCAGGCCAGAGGGAAAACGAAAGGCTGGCACCAAACTGAGCCCTTGAGAGAGGCGCCTGGCTGGCAGGATCCGCCCGGCACCCAGCCCAGCGGGAGCGCATGTGCACATGGTCCTTCAAAACAGCTGCGGGGCGAATGATGAATCTTCTCTTGCTTTTGGGGCAAAAGGGTGTGTTCCTGAGCCTGTCCCCAGCCTTCTCCGAGTTGACCAAAGGGCGCATGTCTGTCCTACCAGGGACGCCGTACAGGCAGGGACGAGCCAGCCCCTCGAACCCCGGGGAGCGGCGGGACACACCAGGCGGCCGGCCGGCCCTGCAGGAACCCGGTGCACCTCTAACCCCTCCCGCCGCCTCCCACACTAACGTCAGAGTCTCAGGGTTTCCACGGGGAAGCGGAGCTGGAGCCGGCTCCTCTCCCCTCCTCTCCTCGCCTCCTGGGCGGTTCCCAGGCCCGCAGCCCCCGCCTGCTCTACCAGCCCCTCAGGTGCCTCCAGTCCCGCCTCCCTCTCATCCCGTCGGGAGCGCTTTCTAAGAAGCAAACTGGATAGAGGTCCTCCCTACTCACCACTCCTCAAAGGCTTCCCATTCTGTTTAAAAAATAAAAAGCACAATAAAGTCTTACCCCCTGGTCCGGGGGCTCAGTGGTTGGAGGTCTTCCCCAGCACCAAAAGGTTGCAGGTTTGACCCTGATCAGGGCACGTGCCTCGGTGGCGGTCTGATGCCTGGTCGGGTGCGCACAGGAGGCAATCTCTCTCTCTCCCAGCCCTCTCTAAACTCAAACATATATCCTTGGGTGAGGGTTTTTCAAAAAGGCCTCACCTCCTCCCAGCCCCTGCCTGAGTGGACCCTTGCCACCTCTTGCACTCCAGTTCCTGTCACTTCCAACACCACCAGGAGCCACGCTGGCCGGCAATTAATCCGACAAGACTCCCCCGTGACCACATCCTGGAGGGCGTGTGGGTTTCTTAACTGTCCTGGTACGAGTTTATCCCGACAGCTGCCGGGGCTGCCATGGCACCGTATAGTCGTCCGTAGCACGCTTGGCAGCGCCCCGGCCTGTCCCGAGGTGACGGCAGCTCTAGAAGGACCCAGGCTATCTGCTCACCCCTGCGCTTGCCGGCACGGGCAGCAGGCTGGGCCTGGGGGCCCCGGACTGCACGGGGTGTGCAGGGGCTGCACGGGGGCCCACGTGGGGAGCAGGGCTGCACGGGGTGAGCAGGGGCTGCACGGGGCCCGCGGGGTGTGCAGGGCTGCACGGGGTGAGCAGGGGCTGCACGGGGCCCGCAGGGTGAGCAGGGGCTGCACGGGGTGAGCAGGGGCTGCACGGGGCCCGCAGGGTGAGCAGGGGCTGCACGGGGTGAGCAGGGGCTGCACGGGGCCCACGTGGGGAGCAGGGCTGCACGGGGTGTGCAGGGCTGCACGGGGCCCACGGGGTGTGCAGGGGCAGCAGGGGCACAGGCGCGGCCGCGGGCCACTTACTTGCCGACAGGCCGCTGCTGGCGCTCATGGAGCGGCCGGGCTCGGGGCGGGACTTGGTGATGGAGGGAATACTGACTGAGCCGCTGAACACGGTCCGGCTTTCCTGAGGCCGAGGGTTCTAAACAAAAGAGAAAGAAAAGTTCTTCAGCCAGAGAGAAGCCCACTTTCTGCAGAACGTCTGCCTGTCACTACAATGTCCAGACATGAAATGATCCTGACCAGCTGCAGACCCTCTGCCCACGGAGACTAACCCAGCCCGGCTGCCGCGGGGGTGCGCACTGCCTAGGGGACACTCATGACAAATAGGTGGCTTCTGCCGCTGGGAGAGCAGCGGCGGCTCCACGGTTAGAAGCGGCCGAATTACATGGACATTGCAGGCAGGTGGACAAGGCGTCCACTGCGCACGCGGCCCGTATCAACAGCTGAATAAGCCCATCCGGAGGAAAATCAGTTAGCAGATTCTTTTGGGCAAATGTTTCTCTGGGGCGACACCAAACTGCCATTTGCCTCTGCACGTCCCGTCCTGTCCTGGCATCTCAGCCCCACATCCGAGCAGCACCGGGTCGTGAACGGCGCTCGCAATCACCACAGCCCCGGTGGAGGGACTGAGCCAGGGAATGCTGGTTTGAGAAGTTTTCCATCTGATTAGTGAATGATTTTGGTGTCCAAGGTAGGAAAAGGGAGTGATGGAGTCACACACACCAGAGAGGGGGTGGCCTCCTTGGGGACCCAACCTTTTCAGCCCAGAAGGGGCGTCAGGCTGACACCGACAGGCGGTTGGAAAGAACAAGTACCGCAGCCCGGGGCTCCCCTGCGGCCTGGGGAACCGGAACCGACACTGCAAAACCACACTCACTGGAAGGTGGCGGGCAGCTGGCCCCAAAGTCACCCCAGCCACTTTGGTCCATATATCAAAGTTGCAAAGTCCATGTAATTCTTAGTGTTATTTGTCTAAAGCAAATGCTTTACCTTCTTTCTCTAAGAAATGAAAGAATTCTGAACGTTAACAGTCAGTGCTGATGTTTCACCATTCACCACCCAGGAGCAGCCCTCTGGCGCGGGAAGGGAAGGAGAAGAGGTGGGACGCCCGCCTCCGCCTCCACCCTCACTTTCCTGGCCTCTGCTACCAACCTGGTGGTGCCTTTTCTATAAACAAACCGCCCTGGAATCCATGGCAGACATTAAGCCCATGGAAGTGCGCTGGTGCTGTAGTAACACTGGATGTTGAAATAATAAAGGGATGATACACAGAAGATACGTTTTGTTAAAAAAGCAACACCAGCCCAACAGTTTCTCATCCATCAGCTAGAGGTCGGCTTCATTATAGAGTGATACGAAGCCGAACCCACTGGCACTTTAAGGCTTGGTGAGCGTTCCAGGCAGCAATGTTTCTATTTATAAATGACCAACTTAAGCAATATTCCCGCCATCTTTTATATGAGAAATTGACTGATTTATACAACATTCTCCTAGAACCCATTCCCTGCATCTGTTTCCACACTAAGGTTTACTTTATCATAAGTCATCTTATTTTAAATAAGAGACTTAAATGACATAGTTTAAGGTCAAGAACAATGACATTTCACCCTGACAGGTTTGGCTCAGTGGATAGAGCGTCAGCCTGTGGACTGAAGGGTCCCGGGTTCGATTCCGGTCAAGGGCATGTACCTGGGTTGCGGGCACATCCCCAGTGGGGGTTGTGCAGGAGGCAGCTGATCGATGTTTCTCACTCACTGATGTTTCTAACTCTCTATTTCTCTCACTTCCTCTCTGTAAAAAAATCAATAAAAAAAATGTAAAAAAAGAACAATGACATTTATTTATAATACAGATGAAAAGTAGGAAAATGAACTTCTCACCCCATAGCTAGTTTTCCTATTGGAAAATTAACTTCCTATGCATACAAATAACAAGTTAATGCTATGATTTACCTAAGCCAGAGGGCACTACAGAAAATGGGTCTGCATGATATGATCCAAATATTTTATCTGTAAAACTAACTTGAGAGCCTTAGCCAGTTTGGCTCAGTGGATAGGACATTGGCCTGTGGACTGAAGGGTCCCAGGTTCGATTCTGGTTAAGGGCACGTACCTTGCTTACAGGTTCCCCACCCTGGTCAGGGTGCATGCAGGAGGCAACCAATCGATGTGTCTCTTTCACATCGATGTTTCTCTCTTTCTCTCTCCCTTCCACTCTCTAAAAATCAATGGAAAATATCCTTGGGTGAGAGTTAATCAAAAAACCCACAAGAAACACAAAAACTAACTTGAGAAACGCCCCCTGCAGCTGTGGTACAGCATGGACTTCTTGGTGGGCATGTGGGTATCCAGCGTCAGTGCCGCCTGCCCTCCACTGTGAAGCCACCGGTAGCAAGACCGAGGCCCAGTGGCTGGCCAGCCGGACAGCAGGGCACGGTCAGCCTTCAGAGGCTGCACAGCTGGTGTTTCTTCTCTGATTTAGCGCTTATCCGGGATCCCGGCTGGAGTTAAAGGCACGCCAGCAACTTGAAGATTAGCAAGACCACCTTTTCCTTGTGGTTTTCCCTGTGGTTCATGAATACTGCTTGGAGATTTTTAAGCCGGAGGGAATTATTGTAGAGAGGAGGCCTGAGGATAGGCCCTACCACAGACTTTAATACAAAACACTTCTCCGAATGAGCTACGAAAAATTCCGAAATCCTGGGACCCCTCTTTTGTTTTTAACAGAGTAAGGACCCACTTGGGGGCTATTTCTTATCATGGTATCTGTAATGGAAAATACCACGATGGGAAATGTGTTATTAAACATACAAAAACCTCTAATAGTTTCAAAAATAAAATTGACATCCTCCCTGTCCTCATCTTTCTCTTTAAAAGAAGAAACAAAGTGGAACTTGAAGACAAGGAGGAGGAGGAGGAGGAGAAAGAGGAGGGTGAGGGTGAGGTGTGAATGGCCGCCAGGGCGGCGCTCAGGAGCAGGCAGAGGAGAGCCCACAGGTTAGTGAGTTAACACCCGACTCAGCAGCTTGTTCGTACCCTCAGAGCCATAAAGCTGGGTGTACCGGGGACAGAGCGCAGAGACGGGGAATGCGCAGCGTTTACGGAATCAGGAAAGAGAAACTTTTCAGCAGAATTAACGGTCATGTGATAGATGTGCTCAAAGTTGATCGGAGAGGAGATCAGACCGGAGTGATGATGAGGGGATGGATAGGGGAAGCCTGGCTACCAAAACAGAGAGGAGAAAACGGTGATAAGGTGATGAAATGGAGCCACTGGTTACATGTGACATTTCAGAAAACGTGCATGTAGGAAAAATGAAGCAAGTGCCTCGCATAGAAATGAATCTTTAGTGAAACATTTCTAGGCCGTGGAGTTACATTTTGTAATTATCTTGCACCAGGTATTAAATTGCTGATTTGCAAACGAACCCTCCACCTTATGAAAGAAACTGTTCTCTTCTATTGCTATCGCTACGTCGAGTGAACACTGGACTTCCAGTCACAGGGCACTGTCAGAAGTCACGCCCGCATTTTCTTACGTGGCCAAACCTACCAAAAACATTAGGATAGAAAAAGCAAGAAACAACAAAAGAACGAGTGAACCGACAACCAGCCTCTGACCATAGTATTATGAAACGGTCTCTTTTCTTTTTTTGTTTTAAAAGTTGAATTTATTGGGGTGATGATGGTTTGCAAAACCATACAGGTTTCAAGTGTACAACGCAATGAAACAAACATCATTCCACAGTTACTACTTTATTAAAGGAAAATAAGATCAGTAATAGCAAACTCATATCACAAACCTAAAAAGATCAGGAAACATGTCTTTAGAAACCCAAAACCATTTCCTGGTCATTCTAGATTTGTGGCATGAGTTTGCTTTTACTGATCTTATTGTCTTATTATAAAAAGAGTAACTGTGGGATATACTAATTATTGGTTTATCCTTAAGTAGCCCAAGCTTATCTCCATTTACATACCCAGAAGAATGGGTTTAACAAGGGAAAAATCGTCCCTTAAACGTTCAGGTGTGTTAACAGAAATAATGTAAAGCTGAAGGTACAGAAACACGCGCTGGAAGTCCAGGACCCTAGTTTTCAGATAAAATAACTTCTGAATATTCGGGGCCTGTTACTCAGTACCTAGTCACCTATCGAACTGAATTGTCAAGATTCAGTTCTTGTACTACTGTTTCCAGAAACATCCTACAATCCCTTAACTTTAGGCAAAGGCTGGATGACTTGCTGCAGAGAACACTGATGGGAACTGAGATAAGCTTCCGTTGTTTAAAAAGAATCTGATGAATTATGTGGGCTTAAAAGAAAGGCTCCTACATAGGACATTGTTTTAAATTTAGAAATGGGAGTGAAATCAATACTTTCTCAGGTTACTTCCAAAAAGAAAACAACAACAACTATTGATATAAATGTAACTTTGATTTTAAGAGGCAAAATTACTTCTTAAAGCTCTCAGAGGTCACTGAGCTAAAAATTTTATTTACTAGTAACTTTAGAAATGGGTAAAAGGCTAAGAAAAATACAGCTAGTAGAGGTAAAATTATTCTTGTATTCAATTGGAGACAAATTTGTTGTTTATTACCAGTATCCACTGATGAAAAAAGGTAATTGACAAAAAAGATTCAAGAAACCGAACACAGCAGGTACTTCTCAGGCACATATGCTATGTTATATCAGCTGCCTGTATTCTCCGGGCTCAGAAGGAACATGTGAAAGGTTCACATCTGATACAGGAGGTGAAAGAAAAATAAATGACTCTCTCACCCTTACTACCTCTTCCACATCCATAAGGCAAACAGCCCCTTTTCAGTATCACTTTGTTACAAAAGAAGCAGAATTAACCTGCCAAAGACATCCAATAAACTCCCTAAGCATGTACGCACTTCACAGGGAAGCAATACTGACTTGAATAAGAAAAACGTAAAAATGTCTGGGTACATGCTCTTTGCTCGGATGACAATGTGTAGCTGTGGTATTTAAAAACTCTTCTTATATATGTTAACGTTAGATTAATTTAATTCAACTTTATGTTTGGAAATAGTTCATTAATATAGGTATTAATGAACTCCCATTTCAGTAGAAAGAACATACTAAATTCTGAGAATAATAAAGTATACAAGCTTCTCAATAAGTAGGGATACAGGCATTCATATTGTTATGTTTCCCACACATGCATATTCTTGTTTTGTTTACCAATGTCTACCCCAAGACAAGCGTGTTCTGGGTAGACAGTATATCCAGAAATATTTGCTTGTGTGAAATGGACGCCTATGAAAAGCCCAGCTTGAATGTCCTCTGCTAGTGAAATGAAGAAAGTCAGGTGAAAATAAAGTAAGACCTGACTGTAAAAACAGGAATTCACACACACACAACCTTTAATGAATACTGCACATACAGGTGAGCAGGTTTCAAAAATGTGCACCAGCTTCTTGTCCTAGAAACACAACAGTGCTACGCGGTAGGAAGGCATGAGAGGAATGGAGGGACAGGAAAAACTGCCGGGGGAAAGTCACTCGTGTTAGTGACATAAAGAATCCGCGAGGTGGTCACGGGTTAGTGAACTCAGTGACCACAAACACTGAAAATCACGTGGGCTGCGGGAGCGGGCAGCCAGCACAGAAGGCACGTGTCATGACGTCACGTGGGGACGAACCTTTGGGAAATGCTCTCTGAACTTGATTTGCCTGGACTTTACTTGGAACAAAAAATAAAACAGAGACTTCTTTTCAGTGGGAAAGGGAGAGAAAGGGGGATGCTCTGATAGAGAAGTTCTTACGATGTTCGCAACCTGACACTTATTGTCAGTGGGCTAATTCAGGTCTTCATACTGTGTATGAAGTCAAAGAACTCTGGAACATCAGCAAATTGATTTTTCACTTCTTGGTAGAAAAATACCAAACAGAAACATTTTATTAAATCCTAAAACTATTTCACCTTAAAGAAGATACTGTAATATGTGGGATATAATAGACTTTATTAAAAGATTTTCTTCTTGCTATGTTGTTGGAACCCTAGCTAATAAAAGAGTATTATGCAAATTAACCATCACTCCATCACAAAGATGGTGACGGCCACAGAGTTGGAGCAAGCAGGAGGCTTGGGTTGCCCCCGGCGATGGAGGAAGCCAAGCTTCCCGCCTGCTCTGGCCAGCCCTGGGCTCTGGTCAAGGCAACAAAGTTTCTATTATAGAAGATAAATAAATCCCAGATACCTGCTTCCAGCCCGCGGCCGTGGCCAGCCTGAAAACCGCCCCCAGCCCCTCACCCAGGCACCCCAGTAGGGACCCCCACCCTGAAGGGGGTGTGGCCAGCCTGCAAACAGCCCTCAGCCCCTCACCCAGGCTGGCCACACTCCTATGGGGTGAGGGTCCCCACTGGGGGGCTTGACCAGCCTGCAAACAGCCATCAGCCCCTCACCCAGGCTGGCCAGGCACCCCAGTGGGGACCCCCACCCTAAAGGGGGTGTGGGCAGCCTGAAAATGGCCCTCAGCCCCTCACCCAGGCTGGCCACACCCCGATGGGGTGAGGGTGCCCAATGGGGGGCTTGACCAGCCTGCAAACAGCCATCAGCCCCTCACCCAGGCTGGCCAGGCACCCCAGTGGGGACCCCCACCCTGATCTGGGACACCCTTTAGGGCAAACCAGCCAGCCCCCACCTGTGCACCAGGCCTCTATCCTATATAATAAAAGAGTAATATGCAAATTGACCCTAACAGCAGAACTGGGAATGACTGGTCACTATGACACACACTGACCACCAGGGGGCACACACTCAATGCCCCCTGGTGGTCAGTGCGCTCCCACAGGGGGAGCTCTGCTCAGCCACAAGCCAGGCTGATGGTTGCCAGCACAGCGGTGTTGGTGGGAGCTTCTCTAGCCTCCTCAGCAGCGCTAAGGATGTCTGACTGCAGCTTAGGCCTGCTCCTCGCTGGCAAGTGGACATCCCCAAGGGCTCCTGGGCTGCCAGAGGGATGTTTGACTGCTAGCTTAGGCCCGATCCCCCCCCAGGGAGCGGGCCTAAGCCAGCAGGTGGACATCCCCCAAGGGGTCCCAGACTGCGAGAGGGCACAGGCTGGGCTGAGGGACCCCCCTGAGTGCACAAATTTTTGTGCACCAGACCTCTAGTACATGATATAAAAACTGTATTCTTTTTTGTGCACTACAATGAAGTAAAAGTGAAAGAACATTTAATTTTAAAAGAACAATACCCATTAAAGCCTTGTTAACTGCTGAAATAATTTTGTATTTGCTTTGCATCATATATGTATATGTTCAAAATTTATATCCTTTTATCTCTCCATAATGCTAACTATATATCAGGTGTTGAAAAACTATTTACTATCTACATTTCAAAAAGTTTCATTAAAATAGTATATAACACTTCATCAATCATACAGAAGCTATAAATATATTCACATTTCAACTGTATCATAATTTAAAAATTCTCTTAAGGTACTTTGTACGTGGCAAGGTAACTTCCATAGGGAAAACGACAGAGGCTTTGTGCTGTATGGCTGATAAATTTCCTTCTGGGAATAAAGGGAAACCAGACAGGCCTTTAAGCAAATGTTCAGGATGGGAAAAGGAGAGAATCTGAAATCTCAGTCCCAGGCAAAAGCTGAAAAAATAGTATAGCATTTAAATATAACAGTTTAATATGTAGACTCAGCCTCTATTTATGCCCAATATTTATGTTCAGCCTTACATTTTCTATTTTTAATTACTATGTCAAGATTAGCTGCACTCTTTTTGTAGTTTATTTACATTAACCAGCACAGCTAATGAAAGCCCCATTCCAAAAGGATAAATGACTATTATGAATGATTTGCATGCAAAGGAAGGAATATTAGTGTAACCGCATAATGTCTTATGAGAATGTCACTTTCATTCATAAGCAGACCACCTGGTTAATTGGGATATTTACAATGAGGAACTTGGACTCAAATGAATGCACATTTTTTGTTCCTCCCATGAAATAAATGCAAAACTACCTATAAAGCCTTCATTTTTTATTTTTAAAAAACCTGACTGCACATTAAATTATATTACCTATCATTTTCCCGGCAGTGACGTTCACATCTGCTATGACCATCGAGTTAGTAATGTGGATAGTTAAGATTTCCTTAGCAAGAGCTGTGGGTCACAGTTCACAAATCGTCTCCCAAATTGCCACAGTCTATAAATTATGCTTAAAATTCTGTGCCAGATCTAGATGCTATCACCACTGACAACAGGTCATGCTAAAGTTTCAATAGTGTGCAGAGAGCACTCGGAGACTGGAATGTTAAGTGTAAGTGGAGCGCACTAATAGACTTAATTTCAACACAATAGGTCCAAGAATCCAATCTTAATGCTGTTAAAAAAAATCGTTTTCCCATGTGGCACTTTTTAAAATTTCACCATCAGATGACAGGTGTGACCTTTAAAGACCAAGCCCGTGTGGTCCTCGGGGTGGGGAGAGCCAGCATCTGCACCAAATCGCTAAAACATAATGAAGTCTGAGTGATTTGGTCACCAAGTTCTGAATCCTGGTAGGAACCTCTTCAAAGCGGGAGCTTATTTTACCAACGAAGGAAATCTAGGTGTGGGACAAGTTTATAGCTTATGCAACTACACAGAAACTTGATGTCTCTGGTGTTTGACAGATGGCTAAATTTTATATTTTTCTCATCGGGTATGCTGTCATGCATCTCACATATACTGAGACACATTGTGATAAACATTTCCTCATTATCCTAATATATGCTGCCAGGAACCAATTCCAGCAGGTCATAATTTCAAGAGTTTCATCAAAAGGTTGATGAGACTTGGGGACTCAACAGGGTTGAGTCACACATGTAGTCACCTGTTGGGAATGGCTAAAGGCATTTCCCCAAACCTGAATAGGAAACTGATTGTGGCTGCCAGACAGTTAAAGGGCATCGTAATCTACATGTTATTGCCTCCTATTGGCCAAACACCTGAACAGCTGTAGGCTAATTCCCCCATTCTGACAATGGACTCTACCAAACCCTGACCCTCTGAAGTGCCTATCTCTGCCTCGCCTCAGGACAAGGCCTTAGATCAGCCGTGGGCAAACTACGGCCCGCGGGCCGGATCCGGCCCGTTTGAAATGAATAAAACTAAAAAAAAAAAAAAGACCGTACCCTTTTATGTAATGATGTTTGTCTTTCGTCTCCGGACTCTTTACACAAACACTCCTTCCATGCTTTTGTTCCGGCCCTCCGGTCCAGTTTAAGAACCCATTGTGGCCCTTGAGTCAAAAAGTTTGCCCACCCCTGTCTTAGACTTAAGATCTTAGAACTTAGCGCCTTTAGCTAACTAAGCTCCTCTGACCCCAATGCCTTTCAAAATGTTTTTCGTTTCGGGACTCTTTATTAGTCTCTGGACTTTTATTTAACATCTACGCACGGCCGCTTCTCAGATTCCTGACCCCTTCTTGAATGCTGGGACAAAAAGCCCGGCATATAT
>NW_005871558.1:274385-417426 GCF_000147115.1 Myotis lucifugus | reverse complement strand
ACATATATATCTGAGCACATATATGGGGGGGTGCAAAGGCAGGTTTACAGTTGTTCATATGGAAAGACGTGCAGGTTATGATGATAATAGCTTTATTAACTCAAAAGAATGTCACATGCAACTGTAAACCTACTTTTGCCTACCTCTGTACACACACACACACACTCTCTCCCCCCTCCCTTACTCTTAACCCCAATTCATATTCACATTCACTCTTCATTTCTCTTACCATGGGCAGGTCTTTTAGGATCTGTATTCCATCTCCTGGACCCATGTGTGCTATGTGGTTAAAATTAGTTGGGTTAGAAATTAATTTATTTCTCATTTCAGGATCTCGTAGCATCTCTCTGTAAGAGAAAACACCTGTTTAGACACTTCTTCTATGATCAATCTAGATAACTCTAGAAACAAATTACGTATACATTATTTTTTCATAAAAATACTGTGAAATCATGTTCATATGGCTAGGATTAAAATAATATAAATAATCAATTAAAAACGTACTTAGATTTGTTTTACCTTTTAAATAAAAGATCTTACAATTTTTGGTGAGAAAAGAGAGCATTTTAGTACAGAGACATCGAAGAAGCTCTATTCTATTTCACAGATAATTCTGAGCATTTCTGTATGTCTCAAAATAATGGATAACACTTAGAAATATTTTTACCTGTAATTGGAATACTATAAGCCCATTTCTGTTTGCTCATAAAGAGAATAGTGAATCTAAAGTTCTTAAGTATATAAGGTTTACTATTGTGCAATGAATGGTTCTATGTTTACATTAAAACAAGGTTCACATTCTAAAACTTCTAACTACTCTACATACATAGAGAAACGAATCAAAATATGGTATTTTAGTCTGATTCACACAACTTGGAGAGCGTTGATTAAAGTGACTCTGACACGTGCAGTCATTCTGGCAGTTTTTAAACCACAGATGAATGACAGATTTTCAGAGATCAAATTTTCCTTCCAAAACACATATAATATTTTCACCAAACAGCCCTTCCCATGCTACCAGCATGTGTGGATGATGCGGAGAATGGAAGCAGCTACCTCCTCTGTTGCATCCTTTCCTCTTCCGGGACCCTGAAGGAGTAACGCCGCTTGTTGTTAATATTTCTAACCATTTGTTTTCGACTGTTATCTGTGGTTTCAGGAACTACCAGTTCATCCCCTTCTGTTTAAAAAATACAGAGAACAGTGATGTTCTTTAAAGTGCTAGAATGTTTTTTACCCATTCATCTCTAAGATAGTATAAACTTAATTGTGCAATCACAGTACATGCAATTCTGATTTTTAAAAGTTGTGTTAATGATCATCTATACTAATAAAAGGGTAATATGCTAATTAGACCAGACATCTTCCAGACAAAGCCATGGTGGCAGGGGCCGAGGCAGAGGCAGTTAGGGGCGATCAGGCCGGCAGGGGAGGGCAGTCAGGGGTGATCAGGCAGGCAGGCAGAGGGGTTAGGGGCGATCAGGCAGGCAGGCAGGTAAGCAGTTAGGAGCCAGCAGTCCCAGATTGCGAGAGGGATGTCTGACTGCCAGTTTAGACCCAATCCCGCGGACATCCCCTGACGGGTCCCAGATTGAAGAGGGTGCAGGCTGGGCTGAGGGACCCTGCCCCATGCACAAATTTTGTGCACCAGGCCTCTAGTAGTAAAATAAGCAATAATTTTCAACAGTACATAAGCAGATAGATGCTGAAATTAAACATAACTTACAAAGGGTAATTTCACTTTTATTTGATTATAAACATAAAATAGCACAACTTTACTAGAAAGAAAGAAAACTGTAGTTGCCTCAGCACTCGGTCACTCTGGCCACCCTCCCGCAATGACTACACTATCTTCTCTCCCCCTCCAGGTGTTGGTCTCACGGGCTCAGGGTGTTACGCTATTGCTAACCTGCATAGCAATCAGGCATCAATGGTAAATTTTTCATGTAAATGATAAGTACAATTACTTTTACATATTAAAACATTTCCTTCGATGATGCCACCTGCGAGGTGTAGGGTCAGGAAAAGGAAGCGTTGTCCTACCAGCTGCCTTTACTGCAGGCAAGAATCTGTCACCTTCCTACTCTTCTCATCTGGGGGCAGATGATACTGATTCATATACACCAAGTGAGCCATGCCCATCTCATTCTATTTCAATTTTAAATACCCAGAAGTAAACAAAACTGTCAGCATGGACCCCCAAAACCTGCTGGGGTATGTGAACATACTGTCAAGTAGACAACTGTACCCACAACAAGGCAGATGCCATTCTCTAAGCAAGATCAGGGAAAAGAGAAAAGGTTCTAAGCCTGATACTCGAATGGCAGAAGAGGTGTTCCCACAGCCCCAGACAGGAACTCCGGATGAACTGTCACAATTTTGGGGCTACAAGCCTTGGTTAGGTTCTACAGTATGAAACGTACAGAGAACATATTCAGTCACCCTTTCTCTACTTACCTTGGTGTTCCACAGAAAAACAACAAGTTCCGTCAGAAACAATACCCTGCCTGCACAGCTACGCAAGCTAAACAGAATGGCTTTGTCCAGCAGTTGATCTCAGTCTACTGAGAGAGTATGACAGTGGCCAAGATCACAGACTCCGGAGAAGACACAACTGAGCTGGAATCTGGGCTCTGCCACTTCTTATCCCCAGGCAGTCAGCTGAGGGAGAACATCCTATTGAGGCTATCCTGTTAACGTGCATTTTCTTACCTGCCATCTTATTTTTGAAATAAATTAATCTAATCGTCTCCAAGCCTAAAAGATTTAATGATCCTTCACTGTTTAAGGGTCGAACCTAAAATAATAAAAAATATAATTAGTATTTCAACAAAAGCTTAAAAAATTAAACCATATAACTTTTGGCCTATTTATAAACCACACACATTTATCTTATCCTTCCTCTCCAAAATATAGCCCTCTCAGAAAATCAAGAAAAAAATGAACATTAATTCTGACTGGGAAGGTATAAAATTACCTAATTTGAACAAAGTTATAATGATAACATTTTAAAGGAAGACTATTCCGGACCAAAAAAAAAAAAAAAAAAAGTAGAAATATATTTAAACCTTAAATTTGACTTCTTTAAAGCCATTAGTGACCAAATTATTATACTAAGGTATTAACACAGACACTTTATGACTCTTGTTTGAACTAAATGGACAAACAGCATAGTTATCTGGGGACATGCAAATTAATACATCAATGAAATATCACTTTATAACCATTTGCAAGGGCTATAAAACCTATGAATTCTGAGCATGGTCAGTGTCAGAGAGGATGTGGGTCAGCAAAAACTCTTACACACTGCTGGTGGGAGTGCCAACGGGTATAATTACTTTGGAAAATGATCTGACACGAGCCTGTAACACCAAACACTTGCATTTTCCATGCACCATCAATTGCGTGCCCAGGCACAGGACTTAAAGTCCTGCACGCACGCATGCACCAGAAGATGTGTGCACAACAATGCTCATAACAGCAAAGAGCTGGGCAATAAGTCAAGTGCGCCAACCAGAGAATGGGTAAGTTATGATCTATTCACCCAACAATATTTTATATAGAGAAAGCAAAGACTATATGGAACAACATGGTGGTTGGTGCATGGAACAACATCGATGAATCTTAGAAACACAGTAAATCCATGAAGAACGCAAGGTGGAAAGTGATATACAACAACACTGAACAATATATTGTTTAGAAATATTTAAATATGCAAAAAATGCAAAAAATTCTGGCTTTTGTGATGAGCAAGGAAATGATAAGCAGCATTCGGGGAGTGATTGCCCTGGAGGGAGTGTGCGATAAGAGAGAATACACCGGCAAATGCAGTGACAGAGGTCATCTTCTGGCTCTTAAGTTAGGAGGTGGTCAGTTTAGTGAGGCTCTTCCAGGTCACACATTCTTTCATATATATCGTAATGTTTACATAACAACAACAAAAGGGATACTAACTGTAACCAACCCAAATGTACAAACTGGAGGACTGTGTTCAGCAGCTCTATCTAGTGTGGCGGTATCTGCAGGAGCTTCTTCCCTGATGATGTGGCTTAAAATCGAGGAAGATTTTGAAATATGGCTCCTTTCTTCTCCCTGTTCTTCTAACCCTCGCCCCTAACGAGCGACACCTGCTACTTATTCTACGTGAAACGACTACTCTTGCCAAATAACCATTCTATACTAAAATTCTAAAAATTTCTCTTTACATTATCACAGGGAAATGTTAAAGAAAAATACTGTTTTACTGGGAACATGTGAAAGCTTTATGTTTTAATTATGAGATGATTAAACACAGTTTTGGTTCTAATTCTAATCATTCTTCTGGCCTGTAAATCTGTCCTCACAGGATTTCAAATTGAACACCATTATGTGCAAAACATCATAATTAACAATAATGCACCCCCTCAGAGCTCCTCAAACTAGAGGGGAAGTTAACGCTGACATCTTAGGTCGTAGGACACACTCTAGCTGTTCATGATAATCATACTTCATACAGAAAAACTAAAGTAATAAGAATAGTATGGAATTGAGCTACTTATAAGATTAGCGAGATTGATTTTTGTTTTTCATTCTTAGCTAAACAGTCATGTTAGTGGTTACGACACACATTAGTTCGCTCAGCCCGTATTTTAATGTTAAGTTACCTTTTTGAGGGGGAGCGTCTGAATCCACTCCATGGAGTTCACATCGAAGACGTCCACCGCGTTTTCACTGTACACGGACAGGTAGGGGGCATTGTAGCCTGGGAGGAGGGGAGAGAGCAGCCTGCTGGTTACCTTTAACTATTCATTAAAGCCAGGTATTCCATTTCTTACTCCACATAAGTCAAACTCTGAATCATCTGACTAGGCTACAAAACAGCATTCATTCTAAACATGATGCCATAGATATGAGTATGTATTTCACAAGAAACAAAACGTGAAGTACAGTGATGGTCTCCGTTTGTGGATTAGAAGTACTTTTCTTTATCTAGATTTCCTGGTGTTTCTGCAATAAACATCCTTCTGCTGAACGCTAAAGGCGCCCGTGCTCCCCGGCCCTCCTGTCCTGTTGTGGGGGAGGCGCTTTCCTCCTGCTGCCCGCATCCTCCCGGGTCTACATCCCAGCCTGTGGCCTCCTTAGGGTCTTACTCCCACTCCTGTATTTACCATAGAGCCACCTTTTCCTAGCTCCCTAGTGGCTACTTCCCTTCGGCATTTAAACATGCTCAAGTACCTTCCACTAAAAACAAAAGGTTTTGGGTTGGATACTCCTACTTATTGTATCACAGGCAATGAAATGCATATAATGAGGATTCCAAAACGTATTAATGTCATAATATTTCCTCAAAGAGTGAAATCAACAATTTTTAATATATACCTATCTAAATAAAAATGTAAAACTGAGTATCACTTCTTATAGATGCTACACTATTCTTTACGTAACTGATTAACACACTTAGTAACACAACTTCTCCAGAGGAAGTCTTATCAGCTACTAATAATCACACTGTATTTTTGAGGACCACAAAGATACAATTTAGGTTTTTTCAAAATACAATAACATGGGTTAAAAAATCCATCTAAGTACAATATTCCATAGAAAAATTAGCTTTAATTATTGGCATGTTAATGTTGATACTGTTGTCCTAGGCTTAACTACACATGGTTACTTTACATAAATAACATAATACTTAGGAAAAACCTTACAGATGGCTTAAAAATGACCAGTTATTAACAATAAATACATTTAGGAGATGGAGTAGAGGGAAAAGAAAGAGAAAGAGAAGACAGCCGAAAGGAAGAGACTCACAGCAAGAGGAAGGGTTAGCTGGCCACGTCAGCTCCTGCTGCCTGGACCTGCGGCCCTGGCAGTCGGTGTAGACCCCGATGCTGCTAAAACACAGCAGGTATTCTTTACTGGAGATCTCCACGGCGCAGATGGCGTCCATGGGCTGATGTGTGACAAAGGCCAGCGTGTGGTCACTTGAATGGAGCATACTGCACGAAGTTCCTTCTCCATTCAAGGGGTATCTCTGAAATCCCGACTGGAATCCCACACAGAGGTGTTCACTGAAGACTGCCATCCACTGGACGTTATACGGGACTTGGATTTCCTTAAATTTTCTGTGGCGGGTCTTGCTCTGAAATAGTTCGTAACAGAGGACCTGCCTTTTCATCGCCACACACAGGCAGGTGAGAGTGCCGTGACGCAGCTTCCCAGAAGTGATGGTTTGACACCCTTTAGTTTCCGCCAGCTTATAAAACTCAGTCTCTCGTCCGTCCAAAGCTGACATAGGAAAAAGTCGTACGTGACGGTTTCGTCCTGAGATCACAGCAACGAGCTGATCATTTGGAATGAGTTCAATCTGATGAATCTTCTTATTGTCACCAACTCGAATAATTTCTATGCAAAGAAATAATAATAAGTCAGATACAAAATAATGTCGTTTATTTATTAATCATATCCCAATTATACTCAAAAGGATATATGTCAACCTATAATAAAGACAGATACACACATAGAAAAGAATAACAGCTCAGAAATCACAGAGGATGAGGAAGATAATTGCACCCATTACAAGAAATTAACTCACTACAGTAAAGTATTAAATTTAGCACTGAGATCTCTCCCAGCCAAGGCATAAAGCTGCTATGTGATAAGGCATGCCAGATCGTCAAAAACAGTAACAACAATAAACCTCTTTACTGGCACTAAGTTTCAGGGAACTTTTTACTATGGGGTTTGTTGTTTCTTTTGTTTGTTTGTTTTTTTGTTTTTTTAAGTAACTCATATTTCACTAAAAGTATTTGTATGGGTAACAAATTAATGAAGTTTAAGTGCATTGTTTTCCCATGAACTAACTTGATATAAATACAGAACTTAGAGCTCTGTATTCAAGAATGCTGAATTAAATTGGTTTCTTTTTATTTCACCCAGTATTTAATTTATCTTTAGAAAAAGATCTTTGTAATAAACTATGGGGAAAAACTCCCAACAACAAGCACGTTTCAATGAGCTACTACCTCTTCGAGTGCTATTGGGACCATGGAAAAAGCAAGTGCGTTTTCTTTCAGCACCTTCTTTAGAAGTGCAACCTGAGCCCTATAGCAGAACTTAGTACCACAAGAACAAGGATCCATACGTGGATGTTTTAGAACTCAGGATGATTATAGAAGTTAAAAAATTATCTTTTGACTTATAAACATATCAAATGAGGTGTGGAAAATTTCAATTATAGAAAAAGTAAGCAAATCCTGCTGTTTATAGAATTTAGAAACTAGAGTTTAGAATTTTCTAGCAACATACAGGTTAAAGTTACCCCACAATAATTTTTTTCTTACCATCTTTGGTGACATGCACAACAAATAAACCTTCTTCATTTCCCAAAGCTATCCTTTCATGATCTATGCAAGATATAAATAAATATGAAACATTTTTATTAGGTAAAAACTATGTAAAATAATAGAAAATAGATAACAAAGAAATTTTATATAAAACCCTGAAATAAACAATATAAAAATAGCAATAACCATTTTTACTATTAAATTTCCATTCATTTCTTTTTTTATATATATTTTTTATTGAATTTTTACAGAGAGGAAAGGAGAGGGATAGAGAGCTAGAAACATCAATGAGAGAGAAACATCAATCAACTGCCTCCTGCACGCTCCCTACTGGGGATGTGCCCGCAACCAAGGTACATGCCCTTGACCAGAATCGAACCTGGGACCCTTGAGTCCACAGGCCGACGCTCTATCCACCGAGCCAAACCGGCTAGGGTTCATTTCTTTTTTAATAGAATCATCATCAGAAAATTATCTATATCAATATTTACAAAAAGAAGTAAATGTTTATTCAATAAAAGGTGAAAGGCATTTGAACCCTACTCATTAAACTTTTTATTATTTACTAGGAAGTAACAGAAGAGTTAGATGTGTACATAAGAATATGGTGGTAATTTAAACCTCCAGACACAAAGGCTGCCATTGTTTAGGGCATCTGATGTACAAGGGCATTCTGTTCCGCCCTGCATCTCAGTTAAACTTCCCAATAACTTCTGCAAGGTAACTGGCATCTACATTTTACACGGAAGGTTATGCTTTAAGAAACGAAACAACTGTTCTCAACCGCACATGCAGAGGATAGATATGTTCGAAGTTAAACTTTAGCACCGCTGCTTTTGTCAGAAGAAAACATATTTGAAAGTGGACTTATTCTGGTTTACTGAGAAACAAAGCTTAAAATGGTCTCATTCATCCAATAAACACTGTGCACCTGTGACTTAACACATACCAGGTTGGACACTGGAATTCCTAGATGGAAGCCAGTCCCCACTGACCAGGTAAGTGAGGAAACAATTGTGATCACATGACCGATGCTATCAATGCGTACCTATGATTGCAGCGGCCTGGGTAGTTTTAATGAGGGGTAGCGTGCTGTCATAAGCCTCTTTGGGAACATAGACGGAGCGGTCTCTGAATTTGTTTTTCTTCAAAATTTTCTGTAATTCACTCAGCACTCCCACCCACTTGCTCTTCTCATTCTCACTATCTGCCAGCATCAGGATTGAGCATTTGTTATTAGGTGCCGAGAGCTGGGACATTGTGACCTAGAAAAATTGAAACAAAATTCATGATGTTAGAAAACAGACACCCTTTAGGTCAGTTTTATGCTTAGATTAGTTTGCTTAGCACTAGCCAGCGGCCGCCCACCTTTCAGACCTCATGGACCACCAGTGTCCACGAACCACCGGTTGGCGACCGCTGCCCTAGCCAACAAAATGAGCGTCCCTTAAGTGATACCTTTAGCAGCGGTCAGCTATTCCTAATCAGAAGAATAATCAGTTTCAGCATTAGAATGCGTGGTAAACAAAGGTAGCAGATACCATTCTAAATGTTAGTATCATTTTTTATTTTCTTTGTATACAGTGCCAGAATACTATCACTAGAAAATGCAACTGACATTTTTGAGTAATTACTGATCTCTGGGCATTGATCAAAGTACTTTACAAGTATTCACTCACATAACCCTCTCAACATCTTCATAAGGTAGTTATTGTTATTAGTCCTGACCTTATATATAAAACACTGTGATGCAGAGAAATTAATTTCCCCAAGGGCACACAACAAAAGTGGGGTCCCTGTCCATGCTCGTAAGCACTATATTCTACTGATTTTCAACTTTTTTTAAAAGTCAGAAATGCTCAGAAATACTTACATTCTGTTATTCCATAACAATAACTCACATTATCTTAAAGAAGATAGATCCTTTAGTTACTATTTAAATGAAGCTTATCATTATGAAAACAGCATTTATAACTGGGCAGATTTAGATTACATATATATGGACCGTTTATAAAAAGTAATTTAAACAGCATGACAATAAAATCCACTATGTATCAATCACAGAAAAGTGGGCTTCTGTAGGCTCCACAGGAGGCTGGACATAGCAGAGTTGTTGTTTTAGGAACTGAGACAAAGTACTGTATAGTGTTTGTCTGACCTTCCTTAGATACAAGACTCATCGACAAATACTAAGCATACAGGCGTAAGGTTGGGCCAGTATTCCACCCCCCCCCTTTTTTTTTACCTCTTTTATCTTAATTCACCAATTCTAGATTGCACTGTGGACAGCTTCCAAAGATGGGTACCAACAATCTTCCCATGGAATTCCATTCTTCTTATCAAAAAATGGAATCTAGTCCTAGCTGGTTTGGCTCAGTGGATAGAGCGTCAGCCTGCAGACTGAAGGGTCCCAGGTTCGATTCCAGTCAGGGGCACATGCCTGGGGCTGCAGGCTCGATCCCCAGTAGGGGGCGTGCAAGAGGCAGTCAATCAATGATTCTCTCTCATCATTGATGTTTCTATCTCTCTCTCCCTCTCCCTTCCTCTCTGAAATCAATAAAAAAAATATATTTTTTAAAAAGTGGCATCTATTCCCTCCCCTTAAAGCCAGGCTGACCTCATGACTTGCTTTGACTAACAGACTGCAAGAGGGTTATTATGTCTTTTGGGGTCTACACTTCAGAAGGCCTGAAAAGGCCCCTTTGCTCGGACAGCCTACTGAACGACTAGAGACCACAGAGAGTTCACAGAGGGAACTGACTGCCCGGCCACAGCACCAGCACCCCGGATGTGAAGAGGAGGCCATTTTGGACCTTCCAGCCCCAAATGAGCCGAATGCAGCCACATGAGGGGCCCCAGGCAACAGCAAAACAACTGCAGAGCTGACCCACAGAATATGCTGAAAACAAACCACTGCTACTTGAAGCCACTAAGTTCTGGAGTGGTTGTTGCAAAGCAGTAAAACTGGAAAACATGTTAATTTTTAAAATGAGATTAAAAAGAAAAAACTTCCATTTTTTAAAAAAATTGGGTAACTCACACTTAATTTTCTGTGTGACAGTATTTATTTGAAAATTCAATTGTGACGCAAAAATATTATCCGAGAGGAAACCTAACGTAGAAGCTATACAGTAATGCTTTCCTGAGGTCTCTCAAATTTAAATATTTACTTAGCACTATCTATACTCACTCAAGTATTGGAGAGCCAACACATATACTCATTAAAAACAAATAATTTAGTCATCAAACTATAACACACATACTTACTCTAAATATACAGGGTATATCTTTTCGACTTGCATGAATAACATCAGAAGCCAAGACTGAACTCACAGAAAATTCTTCATCCCTGAAGGAAAGTGAAATGTAAAAATCAGTGTGTGTGGGTATGTGTGTGGTCTTGGGTGTATATCTAAATAATACATATGAAACAACACTCAAAACTGAATCGCACAAAACATCCAAGTTGAATTCTTTAAAAATTTTATTTTCCCTCCATTTCAACTGATAGTGCCATAATAATCTATCAGTAGCGTTACAGTGGCACATTACACAAGAGCTAGGAATAACTCCCGGCTCACCCAAAGTGCCACGCCAGTAGGAACAAGGTACTGGGATTCGAAATGACCCTGAACCCTCTTGCCTCCCATGATACACCTCAAGTGCCCTCAACACAGCTCATCTGTCATTTCACTGTTCCGTCAGATTTGCTCCACAACAATTTATTCCTGAATTTGGTTATTGGTACCATCGTCGTCTTGGTTTTAGAGACTTGACACTTGACACCTTAGTGTTATCTTTCATCTATCTCCCTCTTTCTATATTTAGGCCCTTAGCAGACACTGCCAGATTTTCCTTGTCGAGTTTATTCCTTCCTATTCCATATTTATGGGAAAGATATGGAATATGTTAGAGACGCTGGTACGAGATGCTAGTGTGAGCCAGAGTTGGAAAGCCCAGCTCTGAGTGCTGGAGGAAGACCTGGACTGGAGATAGGAGTGTGGGAGTCAGCAACGCTGTGGTGGTGGGAGCTATGAGAGTTAGTGAGGGGGCCCCAAGAGAAGGGCTGGAGCTGTAAGAGGAAAGGAGGGCACTGAAGGGGCAGGATGAGACCTGAAAAGTGAGGCCGGAAACAGTCACGATGTGTCTATGTAAATGTTTAGCAATGTGTTACGTATTCCAAGAGCCTATATGACTTTGAGATTTTTATTTCCTTTCCTACATGGAAGTTATATTCTAAGCCTTTAGGTGATGATATGAACATTATGCAGTAGGCTTCCAATACCTCAGCAACCTTTAAACTGGTCCTTTGGATGCAAATATTAGCTTATTTTCTCTGACCCCCAACCCCCCCTAAACCTGTCCTATAACTACACCTTACTTCCTATTTTTAATTATTGTACTACTAGAGGCCTGGTGCACGAATTTGTGCATGGGTGGGGTCTTGCTGGCCCACCCTGAGCGGGCTGGCCAGGGGGAGGGGCCACAGCTGGCCGGGGGAGGGGCCACAGGCAGTTGGCCAGCCGGCCCTGCCCCCTGGTCGAACTCCTGGTTGAAGGGATAATTTGCATATTAGGCTTTTATTAAATAGCATAGCAATGTTAGTAAATTAGAAAATTAACATGAAATGAGATTTAAATAAAAACATGGTAACATAATTAGAAGAAAAATCACACATTTTTGATCCCCATGTTGCAAAGATACCACTATTTTCCCCTCTGAAAGCTTACCTCATGTCAATCACTTGGCTGACTACAACGCTGGGCTGCGATGCCTTTCCCTCGGCAACATCGTACAGGAAGAGTTTGAAGTCACAAACTACAGCCAATGCTCTCTGCCATCCTTTCTTCACACCAGCTGGCTTAGGGATCTTAGGCAAACACACAAAGAAAACAGCTCACACCAAAACGTCACCCAGAGCCCATGTAGTTACACGTGCACCCGCGAAGCCTGTCACTCCGGCTGGTAAAGGAGCAGGTGGAACACACACATCATTCATAAACTGTGAGAGGACACCCTTCAATCACCGAAGGACTTTATATTCTGAAAATTTTTAAATGGCACCATTTTAACGTTCACTAGTAATTAACTAAACATTCATGGATTTCTTTCTAAATAGCATAAAAGTCAGATTTGGTAGTGAGATGGAATGCAGCTTACACTTTAGATGTCATTAAGATTACAAGTACGATTATGCCGACACTATCTCATACTTCATAAGCATAAGCCACCTCTCCACAAGGCCAAGAGCTGAAGACCCTTTTTATGGAGATTCCAACATTTGTTCATGACAAGATAAAGACTGAGTGGAAAATTTTGAGACATTTTATAATTGATTTCCAAGCAAAGACAAGGTTTTTGTTTTCAAATCATTACTTGGGTGAAATAAAATTATTAGGTAAATTTTATTCATTTAATTTTCTGTTAAGGACTGTGTTTGTAAGGTGACTGGACTGCATTTTAATCCATTAATGAACCTTAAAAGATTAATCTAAACCCAACCGAATGACACTTACCCTGACATGGCCTTCATATGCTGTTCCTATTCCTTTCTGAGGATCTATACCCAGGGGACCTTTTGTCTGTTCAGGAGGAACTGGACACGCGGTGGGAGCTTTGTTTACGCAAGTTATATGACACGAGAATCCACATACTTTTGGAAGGACAAAAAAGAAACAAAGTTCAATAAAAATTCATTTTACAAAAAGAAAATCCACCAAGAATTCATTACAAGCAAGGTAAATGAATGCTTCTCTCTGAACTTATTTTTAAAAACTATTTTGTCATTTGGGGGGCTGATTTATTTGTGTAACAAAAATAATTTCAATGTCAGTCATTATCCATCATTTCATTCACTCAAAACTCTCAAATCTCCACTTTCCAAACTGACCATTTTCTTTGGCTCTAAACTCATGCATCTAACAAACTAATTAAGATAATGCAATTGAGATTTGCCACTTTGGTTGGGAGAACTAACCAAACATAGAATGCATTGCGTGGATGCTACTAATTTCCCCCTTATCCAAAGTATTCACTTCAGGCCCTCTACCAGGGTCCTCAACCAGGGTCCACTACCAGGGCCCTCTACAAGAGCCCTCTACCAGGGCCCTTTACCAGGGTCCTCTACCAGAGCTCTCTACCAGGGCCCTCTACCAGGGTCCTCTACCAGAGCTCTCTACCAGGGCCCTTTACCAGGGTCCTCTACCAGAGCTCTCTACCAGGGCTCTCTACCAGGGTCCTCTACCAGAGCTCTCTACCAGGGCCCTCTACCAGGGTCCTCTACCAGAGCTCTCTACCAGGGCCCTCTACCAGAGCTCTCTACCAGGGCCCTCTACCAGTGTCCTCTACCAGTGTCCTCTACCAGAGTCCTCTACCAGGGTCCACTACCAGGGCCCTCTCCCAGGGTCCTCTACCAGGGTCGTCTATACACAACTGCTGGAGAATGAAAACCTTCCTTCAAGGTCCCTCCCAACCCTAATGGCAAGAAACAGAAACTATGTCAGAATTTGAATCAGTAACAATTTCCTTATCTTTTTCATAGTGAGCGGTAAATTATATATGAGGTATTGGTATAGCTGCAAGTCTCATGTGATTGTAAAAAAGCGTATTTCTAAAATATACACAAATACTATATCCCATTATAATTTAGATCATTTTCATTTCCGAAGTCATAGGAAAAATAAAGTGATGCCCAAATAAATACACTGTTTTCTTTTCAAACGACCTCTGCTCTCTCATCTCTCAGAATGTGGGCTCCGTGAGGGCAGGCTCTGTGTTCCGCACCCCGCGCCCCCTCCGCCTCATCCACCACTGCATGCCCAGTGC
Organism: Myotis lucifugus; assembly: GCF_000147115.1. NCBI lineage: Eukaryota > Metazoa > Chordata > Mammalia > Chiroptera > Vespertilionidae > Myotis > Myotis lucifugus. Next base: position 403,276 of record NW_005871558.1, on the reverse strand, counting down.
CCAGAAGCACAGAGCGGCCGTCCCATAAACAGTGACGGATGAGTCAGTGAATGGTAGGGAAAACCTCTGCTAGTAATACTAGAAATAAAATACCTTCTGAGGCATAGTGGCAGACATTTAACATTTCTAAAAAGATACTGCATTATCTACTTTCCAATAACAATTTATCTGATCAATTAAACAAGGTTAAAATTAAATGAACAGATTCAAAGATAACTTTCATGTCTTTTGCCACATATATTAATGGTTTTTCAAAACCACAAAATCATCTGAATAATAAAATAAAGATGAATAAGACATTTAAATATCTCCCCTGAAAAATGTTTCTGGGGACTATCCGTCTAGTCTCTCTAATATTCAACAGACTTTCGCAAGGTGCTCATTTTATTGTCTCTATTCCTGTTATGCAAAGAAAAGCAAATGATTAAGTAAAACAAACATTTACATACCTTATGAAAAGAATAAAGTTACCTGATTACAGTTTAGGTGGTAACTGTTAGGACTCTAAGGTCACATTTCCTTACCATTTTATTCTTACCTTCACAGGAGCAGCCCTGTCGGATCAGACCCACCATCAAAGAGGTGCACTGGTGACACTTGGTGGGAGTAGTAAAAGATTTGACAAAAAACTGATGAGTCTTGCGCTGCAAAGCAAATGGATAAAAACATACACATAGTGTTTACTAGTCCAAAAATGTAACATCAAAGTGACATATTACATAACTAGAGGCCCGGTGCATGAATTGATGCACAGGTGGGGTCCAGCTGACCCGCCCCGAGAGGGGCCCATGAGGCCGGGCCGGCAGGGGAGAGGGGCTGCAGGAGGTTGGACGGCCAGTCCCACCCCTGATCGGGGTGTTGGGGGCCAATAAGGGGCTGGGCGGGGGGTGGGGGTGGGGCAATAGGGGCCCGGAGCAGGCCAGTTGGCTGCCACAGTGCGCTTCATAGCCACCGGTCGTTCCGATGGTTCCACTGTTCTGGTTGCTGGGCTTTTATATATATAGATATCTAATTTAATGACTGAATGTGCTTTTTAAATATAGGTTTAAATTTAACTGTTTTACTGCATCAAACACAGAAAATATTTTATGACAATATAAAATCTTCTGTATTATGATTTAAAACATCTATTGGATTTGTATATAAATTGTGTGTTGTTTTCTTAAATTATAAATAGATGTTTCATGGCTGACCTTTACAAACATTTCTCTTTAAGAATACACGGTGTGTATGTGGATAGTTTTTATTAGTAATAAATGAAAAAGATATTTAAAAAATGACAGGAAATAAATAGGTCAGTATCATAAGAAAAAACAAAAACAACAACAAAAACATACACATTGGTTATTTAAAGAATTTTCATATGATGAATCTCTAGGCCCCACACCAGCTACTGGAAAGTTTCTATATAGGAGTAAAATGAATTATTTCCCTTTCTCACCATATAGTTCTATAATCTATGCTCTTTAAATATTTTTATTAGGCAATATTGAACTGGATTATGCTAAAATAAGTTATGATAATCAATTGCTCTTGAATTGACACTAGCTTTTATAACTATAATTTTATAATTAAAATTTTGATTTCAGGATTTTTATCAATTCTTCAAATTATTCTTTAGCAGAGTTAAGTGAAATCTTGCATGTTTATACCTATAGAAATAAAGAAATTTAACATGCATTCAGACCTCCTTAGGAAGAACAAAGAGTAATTAAAAATTCTAGCCTTACTATACATCATGTATTTGATTTTTCTGGGACCAAGAACAAATCATATGCTTAAAAAATCTGTTTCCTCCCATGGGAGCAGGCAGTATTACACTTGCCCAGGCGAAAATACATACATATTATTCTAGAGACAGATGGCAGCCTAAAATTACTGAAAACCCAGAAGTTAAAATTCTCCCAGTCTTGTCTTGAGCCATGTGATGGTAAATCACTGTAAGAACTTAGTTCTCCAGAACCCTCCTTCCCTCTCCTAACTAAGTCTCAGCATGTTTCAGCAATGAATGCATTATAACTGCCCTTCCTTCACTCATTATGTGAACTCAGAAGCAAATTACTCAATTCCTTCACGCCTCCCTTTTCTCATTACTTCTCTTTTATAAGTGTGATTCAGGTAAACTAGTAAGAACTTTATTCTATATTCCAATAATATGTGAATACTGATGAAAAAATGGTTATGAAGTAGTATTTACTCCAGCTGAGACTAACTTCTCATAAAAAAACTAAAGAGAATATTCAAAGCTTCAAAATTTAAGTTAAAAATATACTTTACTTTTCTCAACTGTGATATGGAATTTACATACCACAGAAGAAATTCTTTAAAAAAAAAACAAGAAATCATTGCCTGGCCGTAGTGGCTCAGTTGGTTGAGCGTCATCTAAGGAACCAAAAAGTCACTGGTTCAATTCCTGGCCAGGGCACATGCCCAGGTTGTGGGCTCGATCCCCAGTAGGGGTGGGCAGGAGGCAGCCAATCAATGATTCTCTTTCATCAGTGATGTTTCTATCTCTCTTTCCCTTTCCCTTCCTATCTCTAAAATCAATAGAAACTTATTTTAAAAATAAAAACCAAGAAATCATTTTATATAGAATGAACTGACTACCAGAGCATTGGGGACTTGGAATGAGGTGAGACTCCCAAATTTAGAGCAATCAAACCATTCTACTCCAGAAGTTCCTCAGGACCCTGGTCATTCCAAAGAGGACCTGGGATGTGACTCCGTTCTGAACAGACAGGTTACTACATGCTACCTCCTGCGATGGCTGATGCGGACCACGCACCGACCCAGGTGCAGGCACCATGCCAGTGCCTCACACGCATCATCTGCTGTGATGGACACAGTGCCAGACAGACAGGCATGATTTCCTCAGACAGACGAAGAAACTCAAACTCAGAGACAATAGACAGGTTTCTGTCTGACTGCCATCTCTCAAAGTCTCATCATATAAAACAGGTAGAATATGATCCTAAAAAGACCTAGGACTACAGAAGACATGGTTAGGTCCAGACCAGGGGCATCCATGCCTGTGAATAAAATATAAGGACCTAATTTGTTAGCATCATATAAAATTTTGCTCAACGTTTCTCCTAAATACTAATTTTTACTCTTAAGTTTTTGCTCTTTAAGGAACCGTCAAGAGTAAATCTGCGAGTGCTAACATTTTTTAATCCTTTCAGTTTTCCAATTTTTAGAATTTCTTTGTAGGAGCTTGAGATAAGCAATTAAATCTGCATGTTCTACATATACAACACTTCAGTCACAGTCACATTAAATAGAATGAAAAGATGAAAATTCACCTGAATTTTTCACTAAATCTTTTTCTTTTTTGTGTGTGCTTTATTAACCTCAACCTTAGATTCTTCCAAAAGTGACCTCAACTTCATACCAGCCTTACACTACATCCTCCAAGCATTCCTCCTTGCTCTAACAGACTCCAGAACACTGAATTTAAGAAAATGGAAGCCCTAGCCAGTTTGGCTCAGTGGACAGAGTGTCAGCCTGCAGACTGAAGGGTCCCAGGTTTGATTCTGGTCAAGGGCACATGCCCGGCTGTGGGCTCGATCCCCAGCAGGGGGTGTGCAGGAGGCAGCCGATCAATGATTCTCTCTCATCATTGATGTTTCTACCGCTCTCTCCCTCTCCCTTCCCTCTGAAATCAATAAAAATACATTAAAAAAAGAAAAAGATGTAAGAACAACAACACAAACTTTGGACACTCCTTTTACCTTTCTCAATGGTGATTATTTCCATTCATATAGAATTTATTTTCTTTCAAAGCTTTCATGTTTGTAATTTTAAGGAAATCAATAGCAAATCAATCAATCAATCAATCAATCACAGGAAATATAAAAAAGCAGAAGAAACCCATTTTCTTTTTTCTTTTTTCCCCCCAGAACACAACAGGCTATAACTAGACTGTACCTTAGATGGAAAGCCAGTTGAACCAGGGCATGCCTTTTTCTTTAAGGTTGGTGTGTGAACAGGAAGTGGAGAACTGTCTACAGTCTGAATCCAGGGGCAAAAAGGAAATAAATGTTAAAAGAAACTCCATCCATTTCTAGCATTACTAGAAATAAAAGTAAATAAAGCCAAGGAAAACATCAATAAGGCAAAATAGATCTCAATGAAGCTAAAATTCTCATAATGTTGATAATTTAAATTTCTGTCTGCAATATCTACAAGTGAAATATTAGTAAAATTATTTCAGTTTGGAAATATAAAGAATTTGGAAAAGAGAATCCACCAAAGAACACAAAAAATGGCATAGCATGTAGCCTACATAAAAATGAGGATATTCATTTTCACGTTCATCTAAAAATGCCACATTAATTCTAAAAAGCATCTGAAAGAGTTTTTAGCAAAATTTATGATCAAAATACTTAGAAAATTCTTTTAACTCCTTGACTTCTATATACGGAATGCACAGTACATATATGAAATACAATTCTGTGGATTTTTAATATATTAGAAAGAGAGGGAGAGAGATTGAATGATTAGTGGAATTTCTGTGCAGAAATTACTTTCCAAAGAAGGTAGTTAGATTATTACTATTGGGATCCAGAATTTACACATAAATTTAGTTACAAGTCATATCTTTATTTTATGGGGACTTGTAAGATATTTCCTTGAATAAAAGGAAACAGTGATTTTACTGGATGTTACTGTGGAAAAAAAAAGAGATATCACTTGATTAGCAAAGTGTAAAAAAAGACGTGACTATCAGGATGCTAAGCAAGCAAATGAGAGGAAAAAGCTGGCTTTATATAAAGGTATAGAACATTCTAAAATATTAAGAGAAAAATGGATGGGCTCTCGTTGGCTTTTGTTAGTATACAACCTCCAAAATCAGAATATTTTGAATATATTAAAGCCTTAAAATGGAATTCAGTTAAGTTTCTCAGAGTTTTCTACTTCATTGTGAATTTAACTCTAACTTACATTTAAATAACTTGAAAAAGTTCTTAATCCAATTTATAATTTAACATTTAAAAAGACAAATATGAAAAAGATCACTGAAGACCTTTATAAAAGTTAATAAAAATAATTCATATGAAATAAAATTGCTATTAGAATTTACATAAAAAGTCAAAGAGAAGTTTTTAGAATTAAAAGGAGTGAAGCAAGGGTGCTGGATACAAGAACAACAGAATTCATAAAGACCAGCAATGCCTAATTAATAAAACATATTTTAGAAAAGATCCCATTCACTACAGCAACAAAGGCTTGAAGGTACCTAGCAAGAAACCTAGCAGGCAATATGAAGTATACCCATGAAATATAACTTACTGAAGAAAATAAAAGAATATCTAAGTATGTATACCATGTTCATAGATGGAAAGACCCAATATCACGAACATGGCAAGTCTCCTCAGATAAATCTGCAATTCAAATTCAATTAAAAGCCCCACCTGGCATCTGACAAACTGATCCTAAATGTCACATGTAAAACTAAAGAGTCACAAAGTAAAAGAAGAAGACTAAGAGGTGGGAGTCAGGTATCAGGAACTATTTCAGGGCTATAGTAATTAAGACAATGAACTGTTGGTGCAGAAAAAGACAAAACGAACAATGGAAGAGAATAAAGAACCCTCAAACAGACCCATGCATGTAAAGCAGAGACAGTTTTAAAAGTCAATGGGGGAAATATAGGACAGTTGGTAGTTCATATGAGAAAAATAGATTAGAACTTCATTTCCTATAATATGCAATAATAAATTTCAGTTTGATTAAAGTCTTAAACATTTTAAGAATTTTTTTTTTAGCTTTTAGAAGAAAATATGGAGGAAACTTTTTATAATTGCTGCGAAGGGAAGACATGTTTTAAAAAGACAAAAAGCAGAATTCATAAAGAAAAAGATTGATAAATATGGCTATTTTAAAATAAAAATTGTTGCAAGACAAAAAATACCACAAATAACATTTAAAAATAAGCCACAGACTAGTAGAAAATATCTGCAATGCATATAGCCAGCTAAAGATTAATATCCAGAATATATACAGAATACTTACAAAATAATAGAAAAAATAATTCAACAGAACAATGGACAAAAGACATCAACAGGCAAATCACCAATGACCAATAAACTATATAAAAAGATGCTCAACAACACTTGAAATCAGAAAATGCAAATTAAAACAAAAATGCCACTCCATATACAATGAATTGGCTAAAGTTAACCAGTTAACTGCCAATCGTCCCAAATGGAAACCATCTCCACAGCGGCTACAGACACATACGGCGTACAAGGGGTTAATGCCTCACAGCACCAAGGCTTGGCGAGGGTGTGGGAAAGGGGAACACCCCCTGCTGGTGGGAGTGGGAACAGGTCGGACCACTGGGCAAGACCCAGTTCAAGTTGAAAATGCATGTAGCACACAACCCAGCAGTTCCACTTGCAGGCTCATATGCTAAACAAACTGCACAGATCGCTATTAGGATGTGTAGTAACAAAAAACTGGAAACAACCTACATATCCAACAGCAGGAGAATAGTTGCGGTGTATTCATACGGTAAAATATTATGCAGTAATTATAATATCTGAACTAAATGGACGTGTATCTGTATGAGTAAACCTCAAAAGCATGCTGAATGAAAACAGTTACATGTAAAACCAAGGAAGAGGGGATGCAATTCAACGTCAGGGTATTTAGACACGTCTGGGAGAAGAGACGGGGGATGGAAGAGGGAAGGGCGTTTCAACCCCGTTATCTATTTTCTTTCTTTGAATACAAATTTGAAAAAAATAAGACAAAATGATCACATCTGTTAAATCTGTGGATGGTGGTGACATGAGTGTTTATTATTATTCTTTATGTGATGGAAATATTTCAACATTAAAATAAAAATGTATAAAGTTAAAATATTTTAAAAATAAATAAGCACCCAGCCTCAGACAGGCTATCACAGGGCTGGACAAAAACCTAGTCAGAACCTGAGTACAACCCACGCTTGACCTCAGCCAGCCTGCTCCTGGGTCCTCACGGCTCTGGAGACAAAGCGGGAAGCAGGGGAGCTCACCAGCACCAGGGTGCTGAGCGGAACCGGGGCTGCATCTGGAGCAGGGTGGGGTTAATGGAGGCACACACACCCCTGACTTGTTGAGAAAACTGGCCAATCGGCTGTTTAACACCAGCGTTTGACATGAAGTGCAAATACAAGGGTTTCTGCACTAGGAAAAGGCAGGGTCATTTGCATGCCCGTTACTAACCCAGCAGCTGGAATAAACGGTGCAGCTGCCAGCAGTGGCAATTCTCATGCTGGGCTCTGCTCACGAAGTCCCGCCGTGTTAGACGGATAAAGAGGCAGAATGGCACCTGACCCTGCCACGAGCCTGCAGTTTGTAGATGACAATTCCAAACGTACATAACTCTGTTGTACACTGTTCTTCACTAAAATAAAGGCTAACCGTGATTAAACAAATTTCCTGGCTATTTCAAGCTGACTTCTGGGGGACAATTTTCTACTTCAGCTTTACACTCCTATCTGAATGTCCAGTCAAATGTCATGATCTCCAACGTGACTTATACACAGGTGTCTGACTGAAAGAAGAGAGCCCGATTTCACTTGCTTTTGCAACTCCCTCTTTTCTGACACAAGTGACAAGCTGGGAGCACACTGCTCCAGTGAGGCACCTGAACTGGCTCAGCTTCACTAGCGGTGGAAGGAGATGTGGACCTTGACTGGGTGTCAGTCTTGACGTTCGGATTCCGTACATGTGTGCTCTCAACGGGATCAGCCTAGGAAAGTAAGTGGGGAAACACAAAAACCCAAGAATCACGTTCAACAATGTGCAGCTCGTAGCGTTCCTGAAGACGCGGTCATAACCTTCTTGAGAAGGAGGATAACAAACTTCAGTGTGAATATTCGCAATAGGGATGTGTCATTATACAAAAGCGTAACCACGAGCTTTAATGAAAACCAAGGTTAAGATAACAATATTAACAAAATGCTCTAATTCCCACTGTCGATCTCTTACTTTGAGCACTGATCTCTACTGTATGTTCTTTACTTGTATTCCACATGACACTGTTGTATGTTACAAAATAAATCATGCATGTGAAATAAATGCAGGGTCTTTAGTAGGGATACGCACTGCAGACGAGAGAACTGTGTCCTCGGTAAGAGTGGACTCTGGTCCCTGCCAGGCATTAGTTGAAAGCAGAAGAAACTGACCTATTAGCTTTGTGCTTATTGCCTTTTATTTGCAGCAGTAGAAACACCAGCACTTATATTCAGCTGCACACTTTTAACTAAGTAGTTTTAGAAACTGAAAATGCTTTGGGCTAAAATTTAGCATGAGAGATCTTACTAAGCACAATGATTAATGATATATTCAGTTTGGCAATTTTCAAAATTACTAGGGCTGGGTTTTTTAAATGAAAGGAATGGAGGTAATTTGGAAAGAAGGTTAGGAAATTTTTCTTAAATCACTTGTACAGCAAGAACAATCAGAAGCTACAATGAAGAGCATCAGCATAGGCATTTTAAACATGTACTTACAATGTCTTCTTTTTCTTTCTTATTATCATGGTTACTACTTTAGGGGCTGACTAGTAGCTGGCAAACACGGCGGCAGCCCTCTGCTGGTGCCCACCTAGGGCCTCCCATGGTGTGGGCATGGGCAGGCCACAGGCAAGACTTTGGTGGGCTGGTGAACATGGCCACCACCCAGGCCTTACACCATCATTAGAGCTGGGAGAAGGGGGAGGAAGAAGGGTCCCGGGAGGACAGCTGGGGGCACGGAGCCGCAGCTACTCACAACAACAGCTAGGGACCTCTTTCAAGACGGGAGGTGCTGAGCTGCAGCCCACCAGCTGGTGTGTGCAGCGTGGCTAACTCCACACCACGCACTGCCTCCCGCAGTGGGAGCGCCAGCCTGAATCCCTTCGATTCCAAATGCCTCGCCACGGGCAGGCAGGTTGAGCGATCTTATCTCCTTCCTGACAATGAACTCGACCAGGAATGAGAATAAAAGAACGAACAAAATGGGGCTCATTTACTCAGGAAAAGTCATGGAGAAGGTCATCAGTTTAAATTATTCATCTGAAATATGATCCTAATTTGGGAATAAGGCAGAAAGAAATGTCTTTTACTTTCTAAAAATTTCTTCTTTCTAGTTTCTGTAAGATTATATAAATTGTAAGATAAGTAAGAGTCCATGGGAGAAGGAGGTTAAGTTAAAATGGAATTGATAAGCAAACTAGTGCGGATACATTTTACACTAGTAAGAACTTACAACAGACTTACGAACTATCTCAAAGTTTTAAGGAAGCATGCAAGTAAGAGATTTGTTATGTGCAAAAGCTTGGGCCATCTTAAGAAAATGTAAGTTTCTGACCAGCCACACAAAAGAGTTTAGCGCCCATGGCTTGACTGAAAGACATAAAAACCAGATGTGTTCCTGTGCGAAGGAAATGCTGTTAACAGGACTGAATAGCTAACACAGTGGCTCTGTGCCTCTGGGCCCAACTACTTTAAAAACTTCAAAAATGAGAAAGGCAAGAGCTTGCTGCTCCCAGGAACCCTGGCTGACATGTGAGGAGGCCTGCTCCGGAGCCCGCTGAGCACACGGGGAGAAGGGAGCGCAGGTCTCACATCAGAACGAATGCCGCAGACCTTTAGTGGCAGGTGCTCTAAAGGGAGGTTTACTTCACAGAAATCACCTCCGAGAATCAGCTGTCACCCTGCCCCATAGCTGGCTGTGAAGGCAGCATGTTTCAGGACCCCATGAAAATGTGACATTATGACAGTGTGATCCTGGGCAAAGGAAAAACACACCAACAGAGTGTAATCCGTAATTACACACATTAGTGACTCTCAACGAACTCTTGAGGCTTTTAGCACATATCTCTTGGCCCCTCTGAAGAATTATTGTCATTTATGAAAGTCTTTTTCTACTAACAAATTTTTACTCATCAATGAAAATAAAATGAGAATATATTTTTAAATGAATTTCTTAGCTGTATGAGGTCAAAACTGGTTACTCAGAAGTGAAAAAACATTTAGATTTAAAAAAATAACCCAATACCACATTGTAATAAAATAGAGCGATTTTCACCCGCTGTGCCGCAAGACCTTTCAAAACATGCGATCCCCAATTCTTTAGTCACGGGCACTGACCTCTTTTCCCTTAATAGCCGACCAATGTGAATAAACCAAAATTAACCTATTTTTTTTTTTGTCAGGTTGGCAAAAAATGTAATACATTTATATTAGTAATTAGTTTACTTGTGCCATGAGATGAAAAAGGTTGAAAATCACTAAAATAGAATAATAGAAATTACCATACTAGCTTTATTGAGCAGTATGCTCTTAAAGTAAAAATAAATTCCAGAGATTAAACAAAATTAAGTTACTTTTGTATATAAAAAATTCAAAACAAATAAAAACATTGCAATAATATTTTGAGATAGCATTAATTAAAAAGTTAAACTATGCCATGTACAATGATAGCCTGATTAAAAAAAATATTAATATATAGGTGAAGTTGGAAAACTAACACTTTATTTTCCAAAAGCATGTTTCTTATAAAGATAAGAACCAAAGTTTGGTAAGTATGAATATAGTCATGACAAAAAATGTTTTGAATATCAAAGTTTAAAAGAAATTTCTTTTTAAAAGATTCTTTTAGAAACTAATAGCTAATTAGATTAAGAAATTATAAAATTTCATTTCCTTTCTAGATAGCTATCATTATAAATAATATCTCACAAGAGGTTTAACAGGAAGAATACAATATTACTTACATGTTTTATCAAAGTGTAAATTATCACCAACAGACTGATTTTCAAGTTATTAATTTTATCTATAATTAAATGTTTACTATAGGGTGTCCCAAATCTTGCGTGAATTTTGGGACACCCTATAGTACATTTCTAATTAATGGCTGATTCTATCCACTAAAAAGCAAGGAATTTTACTAAACTTTCATAATATACTAAATGACTATATGTCAGGATTTACAGATAGCCTAAATTTAATTTTAATAATTAATTGGCAATGATTCAGATATAATATGGCAGCAAAGCAATTAATAGCATATTAGTTATTTTTACCTTCAAAACAAATATAATCATTAATATAGTTAAACCATGGAAGTTAAAAATTATTTGTTATTAAAAATATTTATGTAAACAAATTAATGTGAGCATTAAATATAAGCAATGACTTTAATTAATAATGCAGGAAAAGCTAATAAATATGATATAATCAATAGCAGAGATCTTGTAATTCAAGAAAGCAATAAAAAACATTAATGTTAATTGAACAGTATATTTTTATATTATCCAAAGAAAGATCTTGAAAACAAAGTTTAACTGAATAGTATAAGCAATTCAGTCAATATCTCTAAATTGTAATCTATTGAGAAAAATAAATAAGTATCTTTATGTAAATGTGTTTTTTTCTATTTTTTTTGGTCAACGAATTCTCTTTTCTAATTAAAAATACTTTAAGTAGTTATTCTGATTACTTGGCATTAGAAACATTTTCTATACTCCAATGTGTTTTTACTTACTGCTTTATGTTTGAAAAAAAAAAGCAGAAAAACTGACTATCAGCAATATTGTCCACAATGCATAACAATGTCATGTAAGAAGTCCATAATGTTTCCTGAATCTGTAAGGATTTCTCTAATAAATAACCCACAATATGTATATTTAGAGTAGTGCAGTGAAATGGAAAGTCGTCCCCACCCCAGATCAGATCTCATTTTTAGGTGACCCACTAAGCAAGAATTCCTCAAATTATGCAGTATGGTCTTATAAATAGTAAGAACTAAAACTACTCATCTTGACTATGTACCAATGGGCCTTTTCTACTCCAAAATTAATTACAGATTTGAACAAATACAAAAACCAAACCATTCTTACAAGAAAACTGGTTTTAAAGTAAAAGTCTGATATGGATCTGACATAGATCTAACATGTTGTTTCATATTGGTAAATATAAAATTCTAAGTTAGAAAAAATCAAATTTTTATCAATTTTCTTTATCCTTTAGCTAGAAGTATTTTGGGAACAAAGTGGCAGGTAATCTATTTTTATTTATTTATTCAGAAACAGTTTAAAATCTCAAACTTTTACTGATATACTTATTTCTATTAAGCTTAGGGTAAAAACAGTATTATAGAGATACTAATTATACCATTTGGACAACAGTAAATATAGTATTTTATCATTCTAAAATAATAAATTACTGAAGGTTATAACTAGTAAGTGTAATCTTACTAGTTACAAATAATGTACTTGTTTCTCTTTATGAAAACTTCCCAAGTTATTTTCAATATATTGATTTGAATATCTACTCTGGAGAATTTACAAACTATGTTGTAAAAAAACATAAAAGAGCCCTGGCCGGTTTGGCTTAGTGCATAGAGCGTCGGACTGCAGACTGAAGGGTCCCAGGTTCGATTCCAGTCAGGGGCACATGCCCAGGTTGTGGGCTCAATCCCCAGTGGGGGGTGTGCAGGAGGCAGCCAATCAATGATTCCCTGTCATCACTGATGCTTCTATCTCTCCCTTCATCTCCCTTCCTCTCTGAAATCAGTAAAAATATTTTTTTTTTAAATAAAAGAAAGTTAAACTACATGTTGACTTTTATAACCACTTTTTCCAACAATAAAAAAAAAGGCACCTAATAATTTTAGTAGTTTGGTTACAGAAATTTATACGAACATTCCTAAAGCTTTGCGGCCAAAGCCAAAAGAAAGAAAGAAAGAAAATACAGAAAAGCAGGTAGCAACAGCAGGAGCAGCAGCACAGAGCATGCGGTCAGTGTAAGTGCATCACAGAGCGTAAGCACGCTGGGCAACCACAGGCAGAGGGAGGGGGGGCACCGATGCACGCCGCGCGCGGGACTCTTACACGTCTGCCTTTGCTAGCTGGAGTACAGGACGGAGAGCGCTTCAACAAAGAAAGGAGAAGACTACACGTTACACATATTACACACGTGACTCCCAACGACTACCGCTGTCTCAACATACACAGTATATAAACATACATACAAAGACACTTTTGTTAGGTTGAAAGGAATGTACTTTTCAGGAGAAACTGGAGGATAGAACAGTAAAGAAATGGCCACTTGGACGAGGTCTGAGAGTGACATTAAGTTTTCACTGGACCTTGCACAAACAGTGACCACGAAATAACCCTTCACCCAGGGAGGCCAATCTCCTGTCTGGGAAGAACAGTAAGAACCAGCAGGTAATAAGCATGTCAACGTGTTTTCAAGGTTATCAGTGGCATCTGTCAGTGACGCTGGCAGGTCGGTGGACAGGAGCTCATTTCTTCCTCCAGGACACTGGGATGGAAGGCACTCACTGAGTCCCGAAGAGCTAGCAGCAAACCAGCCAGAGGCCTGCAGGCTCCTGCAGGGTTTTGTCTAGTAGTCCAGTCGGTCTTAAGTCTAAAGTGCCAGATTCAAACCTGGCTTTATCCCTCCATTATTATTCCTGGACGAACCTGTTTCGCCCTCCCTCCCAAAACAAACATTAAACAACTAAACCCCAACGCTAATATCTAATCTCTCCCCTCTCTTCCGTAATAATGCTAACAGCGAATGTTTACTATGTGTATCATATATAGAGATATTTTACCAAGTACGTTACCTATATGAACTCTTTTAATTCGCACAGAATTTAAAGTAGGTAATATGACCCCCATTTTAAATACAAAGGAAAGAGATGAATTTGCCACAAAACTGGTATGTGGTGGAGCTAAGGTTCAAGCTTTCTCAATCCCACTTCTCAGAAATGGTATACAACCACTGTCCATACTTCCGAGTCTCTCAATTCACTTATCAAGTTTTTAAAAAAATATATATTTTATTGATTTTTTACAGAGAGGAAGGGAGAGGGATAGAGAGTTAGAAACATCGATGAGAGAGAAACATCGATCAGCTGCCTCCTGCACACTCCCTACTGGGGATGTGCCCGCAACCAAGGTACATGCCCTTGACCGGAATTGAACCTGGGACCTTTCAGTCCACAGGCCGACGCTCTATCCACGGAGCCAAACCGGTTAGGGCACTTATCAAGTTTTTGAAAATGAAATATTGAGCTTCACAAACATGAACCACCTCTTCTCAGGCAATTTACTATCTTCACCTACCATGTTGAGGGTTTGAATGTGCTCAGGTTTAACAGAAAAAGGAGGCGTGGCAGACCACCGACTGGCGGAGACATCAAACCATCACAGTGTGATAAAGGCGGTAACAGAGATATGTACAAGTCTGTATGGGAACCGTAGGAGGGATGTTCAAGGTTTTATGGGGCCCAGAGGAAGGACTTTATAAGCTGAGTCGACAGGAGTTACAGAAGATTTTAGAGGAAACTGCAAGGATAAGAAAGCTCTCCAGAGGGCAGTCACACACTATTAGCATCACACACAACAACTCAATCGGTTTGGGCATAAAGAACAATCAAGATTTGTTTTATTCTTTAAAAATTCAAATGCCTAAGAGAAAGGAATCTACAGAATTGAATGTTATACTAAATATCTTGGATGCTGAACCCAAGCACGCCAAAGACTGAATACCATTATTCCAAACACCACTCTCCTACGACTCTGAGGACGGACTGAATGATAATTCTGGAAAGGCTGGTCATAGTTATAAACTATAAAGAGGAACAAGAGGTTCATGCCATAAAATACAAATTAAAAATACACCGTTTTTAAAATAGGAGCTTGTTGATGGCCTTTGCCCTGACAGGTAAAAATCCCTTTCCCATGGTAATGTGATTCGAAAGTTCTGAAGGAAGACTTAGTGGCTCATATTGGCTGAGACTAGAAGGCTGAGGGGTGAAGAGGAACTGAATTGATGGACAAGAAAGGAAGCTAAAGAGAACACAGGAAGGGCGGGGAAAGGAGTCTATTAAGAATAAGGAAATAATAACCAATAGTACTGTGAACATTACATACATTTTTTAAAAACATTCTCAAACAACCAATGAGCAAACAAAGGCTAGATAACTTGCTCCAAAGCATACACCTAGGAAAAGCAGCAGAGGCAGACTCTGAGTCCACTTATGCGCTCAGCCAGTAAACTGGGAGAAGAGCCCTTAGGGAGCAAGTGAGGGGAAACCCGTGCCTTCTCAGAGCTGGAGCCTGAACCATGAACATAAAGTTCAGCAGCTTTGCGAATCAACTCCCTTTTCTCTGTAATAGCTCCTTTGCACTGCTTTAAAAGCTGGCTGTACGTCTGAACGGAGTTTATGCTGAGCAACAATAGGTGAGGAATAAGAAGGGCCGTCCTGGAGGGAACAGGGAAGCAGGAAACTGACTACAGCTGGGTGGTGGCAGTGGAGGCGGCAATGAGAGCAGAGACAAGATGGGGCCGGCGAGGTGCAGTGAGGTGTGCACTGCTGCAGGCTCGTCTGCTGAGAAGGGCTGCCTTATTTGCCAAAACATGACTCCTATGTTTTACACGCAAAGATTTTTGTGGGACCAAGGGGATGTAGAGAAGTTTGTCAGAAAGAAAAACGAAAATGATTTCCTAGTGGAAAGAACAATTTAAATAATTTATTCAAACTTCCAAGTCTTTTAAAGATGAACTAGTGGCCCAGTGCACGGATTCGTGCACATTAAAAGGAAATTAATTAGAAGATTCATGCAGTAATTACATTACTGCAAAAAAGTACATGTCAAAATAGTATATATAACATAGTATTATAAAATTAAAACGTGTGCGATTGGTGCCAGCAAGAGCTTTATATGTATTGTGCATGCGCGAGTCAACATTTATTTTTAACTTGCTAGTGCATGTCATATGTACCGGCCAGTCAGTCAGTCAGACCAACATATAGATATAGATATAGATATAGATATAGATATAGATATAGATATAGATATAGATATAGATAGATGATATCTGTATGGAAATATTGAGTATTTTCGTCTAGTAAAATGTACACCAGATTATAACATGAAATACTATTGTACATCAAAATAGTTCTCTTTTTCTGACACTGTAGAATTAATTAGAATAATTATCTGTCTTAAGAATAATAAAATACCAGGTAGTTTCCATTTAGAGTGCAAAGGTGCATACTTTGATATAAATATTTCAAAGATATAAAAAAATCACTTTAAAAACAAGTTAAAAAATCTAGATCAAGGGTTTCCTTTAGTGGAAATATTCTTCTGAATATAGTAATTATATTTAACAAAATACAAAAATAAAACATTTAAAGAATTTCCCCTGGTTTATAAAACAGCTCTATGTACAACATTTGAATTTGAACCAGTTTTATTCCCTTGTTTCTGGAAAGACTGAATGTTTAACAGAATAATAAAATGCTTTATGACAAGGATTACTATGCCTTTTAATGCTGAATAAAGAGAATATATGTCAGGTATTTCTGTAAAGAGAATGAAGGATAAATTATTAAATGTATAGAATTTAGGAGAGAAAATGATAATGCGGTCAATTTATAGTGCATATAGAACCTACTGAACTAAAATCCCTTTCTACATTAGAAGAGAAACTCTGTCAGCATTAAAATGGATTTGTACTCAATTACTATGCTACTATAAAACCTACAGAAAGATTTAATACAACTTGCCACTTTTTCTGATTATACCACCAGAGGTTTACTTTTAAGTAACAGGAAAATTAAATAAAGTGCTGAAAAGAGATGGAGAATGTGAAATAGAAATCACCATGAAAAATAAAAATGAGCAGTTATTTATATATATCGTTCTCTACATATTGCAACAACAATTAAATGAGCATTCCAGTTTTCAGAACTATTGCAAAGAATGAAAACATACAGATTCTTTGATGGCCAAAGAATTTTTCAAAGTACATTTTAATTATGTTTAATAATGATAAACTCTTCATTACATTTAAGATAAAAAAGAAACAAATTATGACCCACAAATAAAGTATCCAGTGTAATATTTCTAAAACTAACTACATTAGACAAATTCTTCATATCAATTCACTGATCTCTTTTACTGAAGGATTCATTGGTTTGAAAATCAGACTTACGTCATCCAAAAAATCAATCAGTGAAGATGAGGAAGAAGAAAAGGAATCCTATTTAACGAATACAGCAATAAAAAAATAGAAAATATGGATGAAGCAATTTAGTAAGAACAAATAATAAATCAAAAAATTTGTAAAACAATTGAAAGGCAAATGACATTAATTCAAATAAATAAATGAAAAAAGCAGTCACTGTCATTGTTTCCCAAGAAACTTAGAAATTCATTAATTACTTTTTAAAGAGTGATTCTTTATCCCTTTCCCAAAGAAATGAAATACAGTTCATATACTGTGCCCAAAATGTAATAAAACGAAGCCCTGGGCCAGTCGATAATCAAATTCCGTGTAAGCATGTTCAAGGTGATGACTAAAAGAAAGAAACAATCTCTGCTTCTAATAATTCCCACTAGAATGTAACTCTGAGGTGGGTGGGACTCATCTGCTCACTGTCTCGGGCACCTAGAATGGTGACTTGCACAGAGATGTAGGATTACTCATTGAATAAAGATATAATCACCAACTTGAATTTTCTGGGGCTAAAATATACTTTATGAAGATTTTTAAAGCAAAAATTAAGTACCAAAGAATGATAAAGAGCCATATAATCACTATTCCGTTAATATGGAATCTGCCTAATACACTCTATGTCATACTTTTTCTTTAAAAACTGCATTAATTTGGAACTGGAACCAGCACTGTCCTACTGTGAACTTGGACATTTTCAACTGCTTTTTACGTGGGCGAAAAGAGAAGAGTCAACATTACTTCAAAAGTCAAGATGTGTTCTGCACTTACTGCTTCTCAGGGGAAGAGATGAAACTGCTTTTCAATCTTACGACTCTCCTCCTATGTAGACCTTTCTTTCATGTTTTCTTAAATATAAAAGTGATTGCAGTTTCCATAAGAATGCTTTAAAATATCTAAGAGTCTAGGTCCTCTTCTGTGGGATGCAATACCAGTTTATTACAAGTAAATTTTAAATCACAAATTGATTTTTAAATTGACCCAAAGAATATTTGAAAAGCTTAATACTTACTTCAAATTGATCCAGAGCATCGGTAGGCGTATTCAAAAATGCCAAGAAAGAGTGCTGTGAGTCTCGGTGCTCTACACCTAGAAGACAGCAGCAACTCTCCTTAAAACTAGAATAAAACTAATTTTCATGGATAACCTTTCCTGCCTGAATCTATTAAAAGCTGTTCGCAAACTACGGGATTTTAAAGCTACATATATTAACCCTACATATTTAAAAAACCAAATTACACTGTTTCTTGGAATATCAGTTAACAGATAAATTATATCATTCTCCATGAAACACTTGTTTCTTGACTTACTTAGTTCTTAAATATCTTTTTCCCGTATAGTACATTATAAAAACACATTAAATTTTTGATAGATTTGAGAGATTTTTCCCTGATTATGTCTGATTTTTCTAAGATAATTTATCACCAAACAAGGTTTTGGTTTTGAAATATTCTTAGCAAACATACAGTATGCACTAACAAATAATCTTTTATAAGAAAACAATGCAGTGATGAAACCAATGTGTTTAGTTATGGAATAAACTTTTGTCAATCTGATTGCAGGTATTGTTTTGTTGACAGAATGAATGAAATCTCTTGGCTATGGCATTAACTTTAAATGCATAATTTCCAAAATAAGCTTTAAAATATACATAAATTTATAAATACTAAGGAGAAAAAAAATTAAGTACATATATTTCCATATTCTCAAGAATTGACATCAATTAATTTGTGTGCTTTTCAGATTACTCGGTAATAATATAAGATAAGGCAGTATGTTCAGAAATTCATTGTCAATAAATATTTATTGAAAGCCTATTATGTGCTGTCCACCTAGACACTGGGAATATAATAGTAAATTAAGCAGAAAAAAAGAACCTTGCCCTCATTATGTAAATATTACATTATATTGTTTAAGTAGTATAGTACATTATGTTACAATATACAGTAAAATTTTCTTATTCTACAATGTTCAAAATCCAAATAAAAAGTTATAGGTTCACATGTTTTCAAAACAGAGCAATGTGATGAACTGAGCTTCTTCTTTCGCAAGTTTGGGTCTGTTCTAAAAACGATGAGTCCACGTCATCTGTGTGTCACAGTAAGTCACCCTCTCACTGGTCTTGGTCTATATAAACTGTCTCAGGGCCACCAGTCCTCCACGTCCTGCCTTCTCTTTCCTTTCCTCTCTGAAGAATACAGCCCTGCTTGACTCTCATTTCAGCAGGATGCCTTCCAAATCTGAGTTCCTAATTCACTTTTTCTGGCTTCCTTCCTTTCTTGTCCACTAGGAAATCCTATCAACCCACATTCATTGCACATCTACTACTTTTAATGGCCTTTCCACGCTAACTCCTTTAATGTGATTACCTTGTTCTTCCACAATTCTAAGCAGATGCAGAGACCTAACTATTTGACATCAGTGTGTGTCACGGGGCTGCGAAGTACAGGGAAGCACACGACATAACACAGAGCCCACTAACCGGGTTGGGATTCGGTCAGGAATACCGACTTTGTCAGGAAAATGAATTTCTCGTTATTGCACAGAAGAGACCTTGTCATTAAAAACATTCTGAATTTCTTTTTATTAAACTTTTTACCTTCTGAATGCCCATATTATGAAAATAAAGTTTAAGAAGTTCATGTAATATAGCTACCAAACACTCTGTGTTGCTTTTCACATTAACGGAAAAAATGCTTAAGTAATTACTGTTTTAAGAAAATGGGAATAAATCCTGGGAAATTCCTCAGGGCAAGCAATTTAAGAACCAAATATGGAAGAAGACAACGAAATGCCAAAATAATTTTTATCTCTGAATTGCTCTTTTAATACTGGATTAGATTAAACTTTAGTTATTTCATACATTCTTTCTTCAACTACCCTGGGAGAAGAATAGAAAGTATAAGATACCTTTTTCCAATCACGAAAATATTATTCGTGAAGTAGGCACTGAAAAAATAGTTAAATTTATGACAAGGTGAGTTCTATTAAAATCAAATCTCTAAACAATGTATATTAAGTAAAACAAAAAGACTCAGATACCAAACTACCAAATATGTATGTATCTCTCTCACACACACACACACACACACACACACACACCCCTATAAATGGATCCCAATAGCCATATAGGGATGCCAGACTGCTAGGGTGAACAATTCTTCCACCTACACAATAAGCTGGTCCTTGTGTAATAAAAATACATTCATAGCAGAATATTAAGTCCTGATCGATACAAAAACATTCCCATACCCTTTTCAGATCTAAGCTCTTCCGTGTCCTTGATCAGCTGTTCGATTTCTGATAGCAGTTCCAAGTTCTTCTTCTCTGCATCTTTTAGTTTACTTAAAAAGAGGAAAAAGGGAAAATGTCATTATTTTCATTGTTGGTTAGTGAGCCGTCATTTACTTGGTTGGACTCACTTGGTTTGAATGCTGTCAGTCATGCTATATTAGGGAAATGCAAACCACTAGGAAGCAAATCCAGCTGTCATCTGCTCTTGCGTAAGTAACGTTTTACGGGAACACA
Source organism: Myotis lucifugus (assembly GCF_000147115.1). NCBI lineage: Eukaryota > Metazoa > Chordata > Mammalia > Chiroptera > Vespertilionidae > Myotis > Myotis lucifugus. The sequence goes on along the minus strand of NW_005871558.1, from coordinate 382,731 downwards.
GCTGGACTCCCTTGGTTTTACACTGTTTATGGCGTCCCTGGCCATAAACAGTAGACAGAGACTATATGGTCCCAAAATATTTACCCTCTGGCCTTTTCTAGAAAAAGTTGCTGACCAGAGTTTAATATTAAACTTTAAAATGTCATAAAAGAAAAAGTTAATTTTTGAATTCTGTTAGACTTTTTTCATAGAGAACCATGAAAAGAGCATATGAATGTTTGTAATTTTCAGCCTGACTCATATCCCTGGTTTATGAACAAACTACTATGTCCCAGGCATAAGAAGAAACGCAGTTGTTCCAGATTACAACAGAGAATGACACTCAGTGGTTTTCTTTAACTGCTGAATCTTTATGGGGACCCAGTATAAATTCCACCTGAGAACGGCTGTGTGTCTCTTGGATGCAGTCCTACTGGCTCAACTCAGCCACCTCCCCTCGCTTTCCTCAGCCTGGAGGCTGGCTTGTCTATTATCTCCCAGGGAAGAAGAGCTTCCCACACTGGCCCACATTGCCACGATGCTACTGGATGTTTCCTACTCTTTGCTTGGCTTTTTCTGAGCTTTGGGAGCTGTTTCTTTGGTCCTAATCTGTGTTTTCAGGCGTTCGTCCTCCTTGGCAACATTCTGGAGGCACAATCCTGAGGTTCAGCTCGACTTTCCCACCCTCTCTGCACCTTCCCAAGGGGCAGGGTGACGCTGTTTCCGGTGGGTGCAGTCTGTAGGTGGCACACACTGGCGCTACAATGTGCTCCCATCCATCGGTGATTGCTGGGTTCATTGTATATTTTCTGTCAGAGCTCCCTGACCACATATTGAAGGTTTCCAAGAATATTTTTGGATTCTCTTCACTTGAAAAGTGGTTTCTTTACAGTTTACTCCAGGGAATGAAAGAGAATGTCTGTCGGGGAAATGGCGTAGTGATCCTGGGAGGGAAGCCAGGGTGCAGAGCACTGGCTGGCGTGTCCTTCCTCCCACAGCTGGCACTAAGGAAGGGAGTGGAGGACCCTGCGATGTGTCTCTCATTCCAGTCCCTGCTGCGAGGGCCCTTGACTTCCTCGTCTCTGAGCCTAGATCTAGGCTCGGGCCAACCAGTAGGTTTCCTCCCTGGCTCTCTTCTCCTTGAAGCAGCCAGTGACCTGGACCCACTTTTGGACTTTGTGTGTGTGGTGTTGTTTTTTAACTTTTAGCAGGACTTGGCACAAGGCTATTTACATATGTTCTGATCTTTTCATGGATTTTAATGTTCTCTCTCTAATAGCAAAGAGAGCTAACTCTAATAAGCTCCTACTATGTACCACCCCACTTTCCGCATTCAACATGTAATCCAGATGCCGAACTCTTCCTCTTGATGGAAGTGTGTGTGGTGTGGAGAGTTGGGGGGTTACAGTGATCTGTGCAATCAGCCCCACTGGTAGCCAGCTGGACATCTTTGCAGCCCCACTGTCCACACTAACGGGGCCTCAGTCTGCTACTGATGGGGGTAAATAAGTTCTATTCTTCACCTTCCGGAGTCCTGAGGCAGGTTCTATCAGTTCTTTGTTTCCAATCCACCACAACGGAATCCTCGTCCTACAGCACGGGGGGGGGGGGGGGAGGGGCGTGGGGTGAGGTGGGGTGTGGAGCCTGCCCGCTCCCCTGGTTGGGTAGGGATGCACTTTCCTCAGCTGGAGGCAGGGCCAGGAGGTGGGGAGGACACGCCTCTCCCTCACACTGTGAAACAGGCTCCCCCAGGCCCCTTTCTCTTCTTATTTAACAGCTCTTTATGCTGGGATCGAATTCATATTCTCCAGAAAAAGCTTTTTCTTTTTTCCATTTTCCAGTCACACTAGCACATTTAAGTAAAACACTCTTAATTTATATCTAGATTATTTATAACGAGACTTTATAATTCAACTGGGCTGCCATTTATCTGGCCTCTGAGTTTATTCAAAACATTAATGACTACCGTTTAAAGACTAAGGCTTCACACCATTCAAAACTGAATTTATGGGACTATATTTCTTTTCATGACTGAACACTTTGGAGCCTCCAAAAGAAATTTTTTAAAATCTTCATTTTAAGAACTTTCTATTGTTCCTCTATGTCACCTACACTAACTTGCTCTCAAACCATGTTTATATCCAGTCCAATTATGATTTTCACTTGACCACTTATTTATTCAGAGTACAAATTGCTCTACTGTTGTGATAAGAACTGAGGGAATGTATTCATAGCTAGCTTTCCCAGAGACTGTGGGGATATACTTGTTTTTATACCCATAAGAGAACATGAACCATGAACAGTAATTAAAATATATTATATCATTATAAAATTTACCATCAACAGAACCTTCATTTGTAAAAGATTTATGGCCAGAATTTTCAGATGACTGTATTTTGTTCTGACTACATGTTGTATTTTTATGTTAATATGATGTTCTTGAACATGAGAGAAGTGGGGATTTAATGGAATAAAATATGAAAGTCAATTAAATTTTACAAATAAGGGGAAGAGTAAATAACAGAATATTAATTGGTACTATTCATTCCACTTTACGGGCAAGTCTGAGGAAACAAGGCTGTATTAAAATTCCACCACTGCAGAAAAGGTTTGAGAGCATCTAGTCATTTTCAAATCTTCATAACCATTTCTGGGTCACCACTTTAAAGAAAAAGTCATAGTAAACTAAACATGTAACTTCTCTCCAAATACTTTTGGACCAACGTAGACGTTATTCCAGTAGGACCATATTATTCAGTCTTACCATTCCGTTATGATGTTAGATGCTTTAACTTTATTTAGCTCTTCTTGGATGGCCTGTTTGGCTCTTATTTCTGCGTCCAGAGCGGACTGTAACTCCAGTCTAGCTGACATGTCCAGTTTCGCAAAACGACGCATTTTCCAGGGCATGTCCTAGGAAGTAATATGACTGTTTTTAGCTCTATTCTATTTTTTACATACAAATTTAGTAATCCAAGTGAAGTTGGAAACTACTTAAAAGTATTATCTTTCTCTAATAAAATAGAATAAGCACATTGCTTGTGAAAACATATTTTTCATTAAACTCAGAAATAACTGTAGACTCAAAAATAAGTAAGTTTTTTTACAGTTGTTTTCAATATTAACTAGCCATGCAAATTTTAGTTAAGCAGCTATGTGTTAAGATTTCCTAAACTGGAAAAGACCTGGACTAACTGATTTCTCATGAAAAACTTTACAGTCGGCTAAAGCCCAGACAAACTGATGAAAGTGCTCAGGTTCATCACAGTGTTTCTGAGCTCCCCTGCCTCCGTTACGGCGAGTCTCTGTGCAGAATGGCAGCTTACTGTTGCTCGTGTGCCCAAGCTGGAGTTTCTTAATGCTTCCAACTCCTCAGTCATTTTCGAAGCTAAGGCCTGAAGGTATCCTCGTGCGTCCTTCTCATCACTGACCCTAAAATGCATATAAAGACAGAGATAAAGCACAACATTAAACAGAAAGAAAAACTTATTTTAAAGCATCACAAAGAAATGTGAAAAGTGACAGAAATTTAAAGATGTCCTCAAATACCTTCTTTCTAAAGTTCTACCATAGTACCACTGCATGTCAACAAGTGGGGAAATGTCCACTGGACAAATGAAAGCTGGCCATGTTTGGTTAAGTCCAAATTACTCCTCCCTCATAAATCCCTAAAACTTCACCCATAAACCACAGAAGTAATACTCTTTTAATCTAACATTAACCCCCCTCATGATTTCCAAAAAATATTAAGATTTCTCATTAATTGGATCCTGCCATTTTATGCTATATAAAAACATAACACACCATTCTTATAATTGAAATATGTGTATTCAGAAACTTATTTAAAAACATATTCTGCAAAAATCAAAGTTGTATTGTAATAAAGTTCTTCTGTTTTCTGAAATGGTAAATAAGATAATCAAAGAAAAAAGATTAAAGGTTACTAAAACTCAGTTTGTATTTATTGTGTTAAGACTTTCTTGCTGATGCAAGTATTATAATTTTAGGTAGAAATATTTTCAAATTATCCTATCTAATAATAGCCAAACATGGTAATTGACCGTACCTTCACCATGCCTCCCATGGGCTAATCAGCGCAATATGCAAATTAACCGCCAACAAAGATGGCTGCTAATTATAAACTGCAGGCAGGGCGGGCCAGTGCCAGCCGCCATCCGGCCCCCATGTGCCTCCTAAGCCCTGCCCACAGCCGGGGATCCGCCCCCAGCCAGGAGACCCCGTGAGCGGCCCTGGGCGGCAGCGGGGCTTGGTGGCGCGATCAGCCCGAGGAAGCCCTATTCTTGCAGGAATCCTCCTGCAACTGGCCTCTAGTATTTAATAAAACAAATCCCACCCCACCCAGTGTGGCTCAGTGATCAAGCGTCAACCTATGTACCAGAGGTCAGGGTTCGATTCCCGACCAGGGCACATGTCTGGGTTGGGGGCTCGATCCCCACTAGGGTGTGTGCAGGAGGCAGCCGATCAATTGCTCTCTCACATCATTGACGTTTCTCTCTCTCCCTCTCCCTTCCTCTCTGAAACAAGTAAAAATATTAAAAAATAATAAAAGAAAAAATAAAACAAATTCCACATGCTAGAATTTGTCAAGAGAAAGTCTGCTTTTTGTTACATCTCCTCCCAAACAAGGGAAGAAGAGGGTCAAGGGGTGCCAGCGTATGAAAATCTACAAAAGGTCCTGTTTTCAGGAATGAAAATCATCTGCACACAGAAAGCTATAATTCCACACAGAAAAACGTTGACATTTGCAATGCTCAGCAGTATATTCTAACACACTATTTACTTTATGCAGGTTGGTTGTTTTCAAAGAGAAAATACAGGCCACTGAACAGCTATGAGGAAAGTATATTTCAGGGAAATTAACATGTATCTGTGATGCATACAGCACACAAATTTAAATCTTAACCCTTATTTTAGCGCCTTTAGAATTCAGACTCCCGAGTAGTCAAGGGATGATTCATGTCCCAGACGGGATGGAGTGAGATAGTGCAGGACTTCATTACACCAGAATAGTGCCCCATTGAAAGCTTGTGAATTGTTTATTTCTGGAATTTTCCTTTTAATATTTTCAGGCTGTGGCTGACTACAGGTAAGTGAAATCACAGAAAGCAAAACTGCAGATAAGTGGGGACCAATGAATATTACAAGTTTCCGAAACTGCATTGCTTCACCTTTACTATCCCACACCACACACTGTAAATAGCTGAGACCCCTGACCTTCATAGCCTTGGGTAGAGTATCTCAGAGAGTGATTTTCAAGTAGGTGAGGACTCTGAGGACAGGAGCATATCTTTTTCTTTTAGCCTGTTAAGTATTTAATAATTTGTTTTTTAATACACGACCATTTCTAAATATCAGCTTTTAAGCAAAGTGACTTCTGTGTATTCCTGATTTCTTTTGCACATTTCACTTGAATAGGAAAAATGTAAAATGAGCAATTTGTGGGATTACATGAAAACTTTCACTTTCATCCTGTCTACACTGAGGCTGCCTTCCTTTCCCAGGCCCACTGCCCACCCCACCCGCGCCCGTCACGCAGGCTCCGGAGACCAGTGGGCTAGGAGCTCAGGCTCTGGCCGGGTCAGCTTTGTCTTCTATGAAGGCATTTTCAGCAATACCTTAATAACAAATCTGATTAAAGAATAATGGAATTACAAATAAATAGTCGTAATTTTTTATATACGCTTGGCTAATGATTAAAATGATTTTGCTTCAGAAATGTAGACTTGCCCTAGCCAGTTTGGCTCAGTGGATAGAGCATCTGCCTGCGGACCAAAGGGTCCCGGGATCAATTCTGGTCAAAGGCACGTACCTCGGCTGGGTTGCAGGTTCTTTCCAACCCTGGCAGGGCGCCTGCAGGAGGCAACCAATTGATGTGTTTCTCTCACACTGATATTGCTCTCTGTCTTTACCTCTGTCACTCTCTCTAAACACCAATGGAAAAGTCACTCTCTCTAACCACCAATGGAAAAATATCCTCGGGTGAGGATTAAAAATAATAACAATTTAAAAAAAAAGAAAAATAAAAGAAATGCAGACTTGATGACTAGGACATAAATTAAACATTAATAAATTATTTAACTGTACTGCTTGGAACACAACCAGATTTCCATAACTGGGACATTTTCCTTTAAATATTCACTGAATAATCACATTATTAAGCTCAAGATAAGTTAACATAACAGATCCACAGTTAAGCCAATATCACCATACTTGAGTCATTTGGGTAAGATTTCTTAAAAGAGTGTTTATTCACTTTTGATTTTAAGGAGGATATTAACCTGGTATAAGGAAAATGGGGAAAAATGCTTAAAGAACCAAAATAAGAGCACAAGAAACTAAAATTTCTACTAAATGATTGGTCTATAAATATGTGAAGAAACGAGTTATTTTCAGATAAATTAAATATCCATGATTTACCAAAAAGTTAAAAAACTAGAAAATAAATATAAGAAGTTAAACTATTTTTATTAGAAAATAAAGTCCCCATTTGCTTCCACTTTTCTCATGTATTAAAAATATATACAAATACTAGAATAATTATTTTAATGAGTGAATTAATATGAAGGTTACTAAGGTAAATTATTCCACATGAAATCCTAAAAGCTTAAAGAGCAGTTGCTAAAATTAAACTGGACCCACATGGGTTTGTAAAATGCCATGGTGAGTCAATCTGTTATAATATGGAGGACAGTGTTAGTACATCTTCATCCTCTAAGTGTTTCTCCGGGCTTTCTGTTTCTTAAATAATCATGAATACAGCAATTTTGATCTTAGAAAGGAACATCTATAGCTAGTGAATGACTTTCTTCTGTCCTTTAAGGACCAACTGTCTTAGGAGAAAAAAACAGTTTCTTTTCTTGGAAAGAAGCACCGTATTTCAATGATGCTGTGTAGAGCTGACATGGGTATCTGTTGGAGTTGGGGAACGGAATGGAAAACACAGCAGAACACAAATCAGTAATAACATCAGTAATAAAACTACGCTTTTAGAGTAACATTTTTTCATAGCAAAAAAATAAGGTAACGTGTGAAGTCACCTCCTGGAATTCATGCCGACGTGAGCTATGTCCAAAATCACCCACAAAGCCACGCTGAAAAGAACTCACCACTGAATGATCTCTGTGATTTGGGCTTCCCAATGCGCCACTGATTCCTTCTTGTCTGCTAGGTCTTTTACTTCTTCTTCTAGCTGCCGGTTGCGTACACTTACGTTCTCATACAGAGCGGTGAGCTGAAAGGCGTTTCAAGACACGTGACTTAGGAACAGGAACTCAAGGTACTCAGACGCCTCTTGTTAAATCTTAAATTCACCATATTCCACTCAAAAATGCTTGTCTTACTGATCCCTCACTATTACCCCTCCGGTCACGGGTTTGGAAACATCAATTACTCTCTGAAGTCTCCATCTGCCTTTGCTTTCCCCCTTTCTCCTTACATTGAATTGATTCCATTTGTGAACAGTCTCCATTTGCCTGAAGAACTCTCCAATTCATTTTTTTTTTTTTTTTGGTCTGAAAATGTCTCTTTGTCATCCTCTCTCTTTTTTTTTTAAATTCTTTATTGCTTAAAGTATTATATATGTCTCCTTTCCCCGCCACTGACCTTTCCTGGTCGTTCCCACCCCTCCCCCCAGCACATGCTCTCAGCCTCCTACTGTCTGTGTCCATCGTTTATGCTTATATGCATGCATATGAGTCCTTTGATTGATATCTCACTCCTCCCCCACCTTCCCTCTGAAGTTGGATGGTCTGTATGATGCTTCTATTCATCTTCTTTTTTAAAAAAGTATAACAATTACAAGCATATATAAGAATGGATGTATAGTATAAGTGAGCCCATCATCCATGCTCAACAATTAATCACACTCAATGTCAATGTTAATTCATCTGTACTCCTGTTTTCTTACCCATCCTCCTGTATTATTTTGAACCAAGTACCAGACATCATATTTTATCTATATACATTTCTGTGTATAGAAAGCTCTAGAAAACAGGCTCTCTTTAAATATAACCATAATATTATCATATTTAACAAATTTAACAAGTTTCTGGATATCATCACATGGGTAGTAACTGTTCAAAAAGTTATCCCAAAATATCAAAAAACTTAAGTTTGTTAAATTAAGTCATGACACCAACAGTAAACATAGCTTAATGGGGTAGCTGGATCTTCCAAGTCTTGTATTTATAGGTTCCTAGCTTAGTCCATTCAGGCTGCTATAACAGAGTATCACAGAGGCAGAGCTGCCTCACACAGATTGTCAAACTGCAGCGGGAAGGCCGGGGAGGGTTGGGGGGCAGGAGGGAGGGGGTTTAAGAGATCAACTGAAGGGCTTGTATGCATGCATATGAGCATAACCAATGGACATGGGACACTGGGGGGTAGGGCAAGCCGGGGTATTGTCAAGGGCGGGGGGGAAAAAAAAGGACACATATGTAATACCCTTTGTAATGCTTTAAGCAATAAAAAAAAATAAATAAATAAATAAAAAAAATTATTCTATAACAGAGTATCAGAGACTGGATTAAATTTTTTCATACTATAGGAATACTTCCTACAATACTCATCCACAGAAAGGCATTGGGGAGGTAAGAAGGCAGCCAAGACTTTACTGACCAAGATTCTATAGAGAGAAGGACAGAGATGAGCCCAACCCACTAACACGGTGTCTCCCCACTGGACTGGACATTCCTGAAATGACCTCAGCAGTGCTTTGTCTTCCGCTGGCTAATTCCAAGGGCCCTGAAGTGACTGTTGTTGGTAAGTGTGCACTTTGACAAGTGGGAGGGTTCATCATCTCTTCATGCCAGCAGAGCCACAAGTCCACCAGCTGTTTCTGAGACTGTTTTCTGCAGATGCAGTGTCTTCACTTATTCCTGCAACAAATCTTTTTTTTTTAAATTTTTTTATTGCCATTGTTTTTGACAGCCCTTCCAAGTAATTTGTGGTTGGGGTTTTGGTGGGAGATTTGCAGGAGAAGGAAATGCAGATTTTGCACGGCCATGTTACAACAGCTATAAGTTGTTTTGAATAGATTTATTCAGAAAAAAAGTTAATCTTTCCATTGTTACTAAATAAAAGCATGGACTCTGGAACCAGACTACCAGTCTTCAGCAAAGTAGCTTAATCTCCCTTTGCCTCAGTGTCCTCATGTATAAAATGTGAGACTAGGGTATACCTTAGAGAGGTATTGGGAGAATTAAGTTATTCAAATAAAGTAACTCAGAAGAGGACTAGCACAGAGTCAATTTACCTAAGTATCAGTTCATTTTGTATGTTTGGGAATTTACTATTTGCACTTTAATGTATCTAGCTCATAATAATTATAAGACTACACAGAAATATGGAAAATGCTCATAACATTTTAAGTGAAAAAGGCAGATTAAAATAGGATGTATGTATGACTGCATTTATGTAGTAACTAGAGGCCCAATGCACAAAATTCGTGCAAGGGGACTGGCCCTCGCACCCCAGCTTTGTCTGGAAGGTCGTTCGGCTGTCTGGTCTAATTAGCATATTATGCTTTTATTATTATAAATATGTATACAAACAAAACTTGAAAAGAAACAAAATTAGAACAGTTGTTTTGTGATGATGACATCATGGGTACCTTTCATGCTGAACATTTTCCACATATTTTGTAATTTTGCTTTTATGTAAAATATAAACAAGATGCAAATGATGTATTTTCTTACTAGAAACCATTTACTTTTACTCCATGGAATTCATGGCTAATTTTATTTGCAATAAGTTAATAAAAAGTGAAACTTGCAGACTTCTGGAAATATCAACTTTTTTCCTATTTTCTTTTTATTTTTGGAGTTTAAAAATGTGAATGTGAGAATGTATTAGTTATAAAAGTTATTGAAGTTTCAATATTAACATAATAATTGCTTTTTGGCTTCTATATCTAAAATACTGGTGGGTTTTTTTTTGTGTGTGTGTTTTTTTCAAGGTGAAATCTCTTTATTGGCTCAATCTGCACCTGGACCAGTGGTGGCCCCAGACCCAGGGGGCTTCTGGTTGGGGGTCTGTGGGCAGTCAGTGGGGACAGCTTCAGCAGTGGCCTCGGGGGTCAGGGGTCTGTGGGAGTGACAGCACTGGTCCCCTCGTTGACAGGTGCCCTTCTTAAACTTCTTGCAAGGAAATGTCTTAAGCCGGGCAGCCCACTGGGCCAGATCCTCAGCTGGTTCCTTTCTCTTATTCTGGAGCAATCTGCCTCTGTCCTCCATAGCTTTGCCCACTGCCTTACCCCTGGTTGGGAATGGGGCCGTGGACCCCAGTTGGCCTTGGGGTTGGCCTGGAAGCGTTTGAGTCCTCGCTGGCGGGAGCTGGGGTTGGCATCATCCCGATGGTGAAGTTGGCCTGTAGCTTGGGCTCCACACTGAGAATGCGGGAGGCCGGGCTGGTCTCAGATGGCCGCTCTCGTTTCACCGGGCACTCCTCCCAGCAGCGCATGATGTCCCAGAGGGCTGAGGCGGGGGCGTCCGTCTTCACAGCATTCTTACAGGCGTGGGAGAGCGAGACCCGGAAGCCAGCATGGAGGAGGGCTGATCACAGCTGCAGGAGGCTGGGTGTGCTACAGTGGATGGTGCTGCTCAGCTGGTCCAGCGTATAGTACAGAGGCATGTCCAGCAGCTCCTCGGTGACGACGCTCAGGACTCCTTGGATCCGCTCCGAAGTATGGAATCGGCCGGGGTGGGTGCTCATGGACTCTAGGACACGGCCCACAAAATCCAGGTCATGGATTGGCTCCACCCATAGGGGGTCACGGAGCTGTTGCTGCTGCTCACACACAGGGGCCACAGTGGGACTGCAGGCTGCAGAGAACTTGACCCGGCCACCAGAGGCCCCCGATGCTTTGCCAAGGCGCCCACACATGGAACACCAGAGCCCACTGCTGGCTGAAGCCTTGACTTTGGCCTGGCCGGTGAAGACACGAAAAAAACACGTGTCTAGAAATCAGCACTGACGCTGAGCAGTGGCACCACGAAGCGCTGACAGCAGTGAGCACGGAGGTCCAGGCTGGGCAGGACGATCCTCAGGGCCATCTCGTGGCAGGCCCGGCTCTGGAGGGCCATGGCCTCGTACTTGCTGTAGCGTCTCCCCGCTGTTCCCGCCAGGACTGCCATGTCCTCCTTCACTCACAGCCTGCACAGCTGCATCCAGAAAAGGGGCAGGGCTGCCATAGGGGTCCAGGTCGATGACATCAAACCGATCCGACACCCGCCGGTGCTGGTGCATCAGCATCCGGGCATCTGCCTGGCTGGGCTGTACCAGGTGGGCCACTTCGTTGAGCTGCACATTATGGCGGATGAGATCCACAGCGCGGGCAGAGGCATCGTTGGCAACCACGGATCGGAGCCCAGGCACCTCTCGGGCAAAGTGAATGGAACGAAGACCCGAGGCTGCCAGGCCCTCCCGCACTCGCAGGCCTTCCTCACAGATCTCCCACAGTGGCTGTTGGAGGCTGGTGTCCAGGGGCCGGGTCTGCCCCCCCTTTCAATACAGCCTGTGCTCCTCTTGCTCCGACAAGCCCACCACCACCTTCTGCACCTCCTTTTCACCTGGCACCTTGATCTGGATTCCTTTGGCCCCAAGATGAATGCGAGCAAACTCAGTGATCACAGCACGTGCCAGATCCCGGCTGAACTCCTGCACTGGGTTGTGGAAGACTCGTTGGCGCTGGGCAGGCGATCTTGGCGGACCCCTCGGTGACCGCGTCTCCTGGGTTTCAGGTGGGCGCTTTTCGCCGCAGGGCACCGTGCCATTCTCCTCTGCGGGTGGATTTGCCGGCCTGTGGGGCTGTCCTCCATAAACCGAGCACTAGAGAGCCCGCCGGCGGAGCGGAGATTCAGGCTGGGCCGCAGAACGATCCTCGTCTGGGACATCCCCGTCGGGGACATCCGCAGTAGCCTGTGCCCACCACGCCTGTTCTCGCGGAACTGAGAATCGAGTTACATTGGTCACATTTTCTGGATTAAGACCCGGGTGCCACCACGTTGGCACAGTTGGGGCCTAAACAACTGTTAAGAGGAAACTCACTTCTCTTCAGGCTGGTACCCCCGGAACAGCTGGGGCGGCAGCGGCAAAGGTTTTCTTTAGTTACCACTCGTGGAGAAAACACTCAACTCACACCAAACCAGAAAATGAAGAAATGGACAGAAACAGTGAAGATGTACAGTTAGGTGGACTGAGAGTTAAACAGAAGAAGAAGCTAAAGCTGAATAAAAGGAGCAAAAGTGGAGAAGTTAAAAAAGAAGCAAAAACCCCAAATCCTTCCTTATTTCTGCAGGACTAAATATTTCCTTGCGATCACTAGTCATTAAATGCTCACCTACCATATGAATTTGCTCTCAATGTGCTACTCATCCTTCATCACAAATAAAGAAATGATTTTTTAATTTTGTAGTCATATCAGTCAAACGTATGAAATAACAATTATGTGACTTAGTTTTATTATAGCAGAAATAACTAACAGTTACTATATATATATAGTAACATTATTCAGTTACTATATATATATATATATATATATATATATATATATATATATATATATATATAACATTATTCAGTTTAAAATTCATTTGTACTACTTAGGCCATTTTCCAGGGCTTGTGCACATCAGCTCTATAAAACTTGACAAAATGAACTACCAGTTCTTTCTTTTCTTCTTTTCTTTTTTTATTGATTTTTCACAGAGAGGAAGGGAGAGGAATAGAGAGCCAGAAACATCGATGAGAGAGAAACATCGATCAGCCGCCTCCTGCAAACTCCCTACTGGGGATGTGCCCACAACCAAGGTACATGCCCTTGACCGGAATCGAACCCGGGACCCCTGAGTCCACAGGCCGACGCTCCATCCACTGAGCCAAACCAGCCAGGGCTACCAGTTCTTTCTTAAGTAGCTTTCAACCAAACAAGCAAAGTAAATTTTTTAAAAAACTTTATCTTTACTGATTTTTAGAGAGAGAGAGAGGGAGAGAGAGAAACATCGATGTGAAGTGAAAAATCTATTGGCTGCCTCCTCACATCTCCCACCATGGATTGAGCCTGAAACCTGGGCATATGCCCTGACTTGGAATCAAATCAGCAACCTTTTGGTGCACAGGACAACGCCCAACCAACCTACCAACTGAGCCTCATTAGCCAGGGTGAGCAAAGTCAAATTTAAGTGCTTAGAAAACGAAATAATCCTGGGGAAAGTATTGAGAAAAAATGAAAATATATATGGAACACAATGGGAAACAGAAAGAATGGAGAGTCTTCCAGTCTTCTATTGGAATTACTAACAACTGAACATGATACTTTTATTGGAGGAAAATCACTATAAAGCACAATTATCCAAACCCTATTTAAATGTACATACAGGCACTAAAGATTCTGGTTAATATTAGGATTTTTATGACTGTTTGTTAAGAGCTGCTGGCACAAGAAATGCAGGACGATGGCCATTTCAAATATCTGATATACTAAATGGGGAAACATTCCTTCAAGCATTTGAAATTCTGTTCACTGACCTGGCTACTTACAAGCTTAACCTATGGTTCTGGCTCTTTGTTCAAGGTATAGAGTTTAGGCAGAGTTGGTTTCTTTGGATTTTTACAGACCAACACTATTATTTCTAGCTATTGCCAATCCTCCATCATGAATCTATATATATAAAAGCCTAAGTGACCGTTACGACTGGTTGACCGAACGACTGGTCGCTATGATGCGCACTGACCACCAGGGGGCAGACGATCAATGCAGGAGCTGCCCCCTGGTGGTCAGTGCGCTCCCATAGCCAACCTCCCGTGGCTGGCCAACCTCCCACAGTCCCTCCCCGTGGCTGGCTGGGCCCCCATCGGCCTGATCAGGACTGGGTGAGACAGCCCTGATTGGACCCGATCACCGGCCAGGCCTAGGGATCCCACCCGTTCACAAATTCATGCACCAGGCCTCTAGTATATTATAGTTGTCAAAACTTCTCCAGTTTGACCTAATTGTTCCTGCTCTTATTAAAGGCCAGCCTTAACTTAGCCATGACAAAGGTCAGTGATGAATATTAGGTACAGAGTAAGAAAAGAGAACAGATGGGAAGTGCAGTAAAGAATAGAGACTCAACAACATAAATGGGGCTGGCTGGCATGGCTCAGTGATTGAGCGTTGACCTATGGACCAGGAGGTCACAGTTCCATTTCTAGTCAGGGCACATGCCTGGGTTGTGGGCTCAATCCCCAGTGTGTGGCGTGTAGGAGGCAGCTGATCAATGACTCTCATCATTGATGTTTCTATCTCTCTCTCCCTCTCCCTTCCTCTCTGAAATCAATAAAAATATTAAAACAAACAAACAAACACATAAATGGGACAAAGCATAAGATGAGATGGCCTCTCTCCAAAAGACTGCTGTACAGATTGGTCAACGAGAACACCCTGTGCTAATAAGCCATCCTTGCATATAAGGAGGAATAGCAAACAAAATGTACCCCAAATACAAAATTATACCCACAGTTTCTATTACAGCGCTGACAGAATGTAAATGTGCTCAGTGAATGCAAATGAGATCAATCACTCACCTTATCAAGTTCACTTGTCAGTTTTTTATTTTCTTCAGTTAATAACACCTTTTCTCGTTCATACTGTTGTTTGAACTCATTTTCAAATTCTTCCCTTTCACTTTGACTAACACAATTCAAAAAATAAAAGAAAAAAAAAGGAATAGAATTAAAGGTCAAATTATGGTGTCCCAGATGGGCTATTGCACCAATAGTTTTATCCTGGAAAGTCACTTACATCTTGACTATTCCAAATCCCAATCTTTTCCCTTAAAGGTAAAAATCAGAATCACTGCCTTTTAAATAACAAATGGATTTGTCTGCTTAATAGCATCTACTTTGTTTTTCAATTGAAAATTGAGGAAGAGATCTATGATTAGTAGACTCCTGGATTGTGTTCACTTCCTTCTTTCCTTCTTAATCTAAGTACCTACCTGCATACACATATATACATACACCATACTCAAATTTAATATTATAAAGTTTACTTTAAATTATAGTTCTGGGGGCAGAACTATAATTCCCCTTAGAAGTAAACACAGTTCTAACCGACTTTTAAAAACCTCATAAGGGAGAAAGGAGAATCAGTTTTTACATAACAAGATGTAGAAATGTAGATAAAGAAGCTTATCTACAGCAGTTTGATGGAGGATGTTAGTAACAGCAAATGAAATTCAATGTGGATCAGTTCTGGGTAATTTTATATGATTCAACAAAGAACATAATTTTGATTTTTAAAATGTAATCCCTTTAAAATTTTTTTGAAGTAATTTTTTAAAAATCCCTTGCACTACTAAATTACTAAAATAGACTAAATAATAATTTAAATGATAAATTCCAGGAAAATAAACCATCCTGTATCCAAGCAAATATACCACTTTCCTTATTATCTATAGTCACAATGTGAATCTGTTATATTTAAGAACATTTGATTCAGCATCAACTCCAAACAACAAATGACAGAAACATGAAAAATTACAAAAAGGTCTCCTTTCAGAAAAATATGTATGCAAATAAATCAAATAAATAGAGTACAATTTCTATGTAAAACCATTATTGTTTAGTCTATTAGCATGAAACAAAACTTAAGTCTCCTCTATATTAAAACAAAATAAACAAGCTCTCCCCTAAACTCCAGGATGCACTTCATTTTCCACTTTCCTGGTCTCTCGTTCCCCGGTAACCCCCTGAGATCTTGAGAGAGTTCGCCGTACCCACTCTCTGCCTAACCGCTCCTCACCACACCAAAACCTGCTTCTGCTGCACCCCCTCAAAAGAAGTGCTCTCTCAAACTCATCCGTCCTCACTGTTACTATATCCAACCTCTGACAGTGCTGTCTAGTCCTGTTCTTGAAAGGTTGGCTTCCCCTGGCTTCAGTGACACACGCTCCTGATTCCAGCTGCCTTTATGAACTCCCGGCTCCCTTCCATATGCCAATGCTCCAGGTGTTGTGTGTCCGGAGCTCGACTCCTCTCATGTACACCTTTCCCTGAGCATCTCATCCAGCCCAGTACTGTGTCACTTACTCTCCATTACGCTGACAAACTCTGAATTTACTTCTGAAGCTTTTCTGGGCTTCAAACTTCTGACTTGCTATCTCCACAAAGATGTCTCCCAGGCACCTCAAGTTCAATATGCCCGACTCAAGAGAGCTCAGCACATAACACGTTCCCACCCGCCTGCCTCCCTCTGTGCCCACACACACCACTTTCTCTTCTCTTCCTACAGCTGAAAACGTAGCTGAGGCCAACCCCGTTACTTATGTATCTGCTCAAACACACTGCTCTGACACTTTCTCCTCACTCCTCTGTCATCTATTGAATAATTTCTTTCAGATTATAAATCTGGTGTTATTTCTCCCACCTAAAAACAAAAATCAAATAACTTCTTTTGAGATAAATTTCTCCTCCAGCTGCTACCTCACTGCACTGCTTGCTTTTAAATAAAAGACTCCAGGTAATAACAGTGGTGTCTATAGTCTCTGTCTCCAAATGTTCTCCTTCAAGTCTTTGGATCCCACTGTAGGGTTTTGGCCCTTACTGTTCCACTGAAATTGTTCCTATCAAAGTCACCAATGATCTTCATATTGTTAAACTCAATTGGCATTACTTGGACCTCATTTTATTTGATACAAACTTCATCTCATTTGACATGCAAACAGATTTGATATGTTTTCATCACATGGCTTCCAGGACACCGAATTTGCCTGGATTTCTTCCTATCATTCTTGCTACGATTTCTCTGTCTTTGATGTTTCTTCCTCATTCCTCAACTTCTAAAGACTGGAGTGCCGCAGTGCTCAGTCCTAGGACCTCTCTTCTATCTTTACTCAGTACACTAACTCATCTCACAGTCTCACCACTTTAAATGTAATGTGAGTGATGAATATTCCCAGGATTTTATTTCTAGCCCTGAAATTCAGGCTGTGCTACACAATGGCCTACTGCACATCTCCTCCTGGATGACTAATTAATACGCATCTCAAACATAACTTGTTTAAAATGAGCTCCTGACAATACATCCCAAACTTGCTTCTCCTGTACTCCTCCTCTCTTACTGTGTTCTCCCGTTGCTAAGGCCAAAACCTTGGTATCATTCTTGATTGCTCCTCTTTTTTCCTCACCCCATATCTACTCCATCAGAAATACCATTATCTTGACCTTTCAAGAATAACGGAATTCAAACATTTCTTACCACCAATTCTGCCACCATGCTAGGCCCAAGCCACCATCATCGTTTGCCTGGATTATTTTAATGGCTTTCTAAATGGTTTCACTGCATTTTTTCTTATCTAATTCAAACTATTCTTAACTCAGTAGTCACAGTAATCCTGTTAAAATACAATCAAATTTGTCAATTTTCTGCTCAAAGTCCTGCAATACTTTCCTTCCATGGTTTTACTCCGAGTAAATAACTAGCAGTCAAATGAACACGAATAACTAGCAGTCAAATGAACACGACTTACAGAGTCTTGGGAAACCTGGCCCCCGTTGCCTCTCCTACATTCTTTCCCCTGAACTCTGCTTCAGCACACTGGCCTCCTTATTGTTGTTCCTTACCACACAGACTTTATTTTTTAGAGTAGTTTTCGTTCACAGCAAAACTGAGAGAAAATACAGAGCCTTCCCATATCCCTCCTGTCCCCACTATCAACATCCCTCCCCAGAGTGGTGCCTGTGTCACAACCAATGAGCCTACATTAGTGCTTCATCACCACCCAATCCCATAGTTCACATTAGGGCTCAGTGCTGGTGTTGTATATTGTTAGGGCCTGGACCAATGCTGATGACATGTATGCACTATAATAGCCTCATACAGAATAGTTCCACTGTCCTAATAATCCTCTGCCTATTCACCCCTCCCGCCAGCCTCTGGAAACCACTGATCTTTCTACTGTCTCTATAATTTTGCCTTCTCATTATTGTTTTTAACAGACTGTTCTTCTCCATGTGAAATGTTCTTCTCATACATCTGTAGAGATACCTCCCCCACTGTCTTCAGTCCTCACTGAGAAATCACCTTCTTAGTATAATTCTCCCGGCCATCCTATAGATCTATATATATAAAAGCCTAAGCGACCGTTACGACTGGTGGCTATGACATACACTGACCACCAGGGGGCAGATGCTCAATGCAAGAGCTGCCCCCAGCCTGCAGGCCCCAATTGCCGATAAGGCCTGCTGGCCAACATCCCAGTCCCTCCAACCCAGCTGGCAGGTCCCAATCACCTGATCGGGGCCAGACCCCAGGCTGGGATGGGGACCTGGGGGTGGGTGGCAGTGGATGTGGGTGGCGAGGGAAGGAGGAGGGGGAGAGGCAGGCAGGCGGGGAACTTGATCGGCCCTGATTGCTGGCCAGGCCTAGCAACCCCACCCGTGCATAAATTTAGTGCACCGGGCCTCTAGTATATTTATATAATTAAATTCTTCCCCTTAATGCTTCATAGCATCCTCTGCTTTATTTTTTGTTCTTGACATTTCTCATTATTGATTATGTTTGGTATGTTACTTATTGCCTGTAGTCTTTCCCCATAACTAAAGGAAAGCTCCATAAGGACAGAAGTTTTTGTCTGTTCACTGCCATGTTCCCAGTGCCTTTGCACATAGTAGGTTCTAAAACCTACTATGTACATTGAATGAATGTACCAAAATGAATAAACTTAGGTTTCTAATATAAATTGAGAATAATATCTATACTTAGTTGCCTAAAATCTAGACACCAGAGTACCACTGATTGTCTCCTGTTCCTCATTTCTCACCTCTGGTCATTATGTCCTCTAAGTTCTGTCTACTTCTCTCCATCTTCACTTCACTGCCTAAGGTCCAGCGACCTCGTCTCTCACAGCTAGGCTCCTATCTGCTGTCTGCTCCTCCAACCCATTCTCCACACAGGTGCAAGAGCGATTGCTTGAAAATATAAATAACAATCACATAATTGTCCTGGCCTTTGAATAAAGTCCAAGTAACTTACACTCCTTCATGAGCTTGCCTCTATTTTCCTTTCTAGCAGCATTTCTCACCACTCTCACCTTCCTTTTCATGTTTTCACAACGAACAGCTTTCATTTTCTGAATGTGCCATGCTCCCCTTCTCCTCTAGATTCCAGCACATGCTGCTGTCCTGCTTGGACACTCTTCTACAGATATATATTTCTTTGGTCTTAACCTAGAAATCATTTTGTCCAAAAAACTTAGATGTACTGGTCATCTGTGCTTCTCCTGTGGGGATGCTCCTCCACAGCCCACTTGCTTTCCTATTGTGCCGTCCTGTGACTTTCTATCTACCAGTCTGGACTTTGGTCCTCTTGAGCATGGAGCACGTTTATTGCCTGCATAGCTCCAGTCCGGGCACACGCCAGGCATTTATTAGAGGAGTAAATAATTAGATTCTTACCTTTCTCTCCTGTTTTTTTCCAATTTGTCTTTCAAAATCATAATTTCTTTGTTCAGAGCAAGTTGATGGCCTTCTGAGTCATGTAATTCTTTCTTTAGATTTTTAATTTCATTTGCATGTATTCCTTCTCTTTTGGATAATTCTTCTTCATAAAAGATACTTTTCTTTTCCAAATCTGTCTTTAGTTTAGTTATCTCTTGCTGATGTTCTATGCTATACCCTCCTGGTGAGTAACTAATTTGTTTTTGCTATAAAAAAAATAAAAGATTAGTTCATATATAAGAATAACATATTAAATAACTTATTTCTACACTAAAAAAGACTATTCATATAGCTTTAATAGTATTTTTATATTATCACATAAAATAATTCTTTATTAAAGGCTATTAATCTCCTATCTGCCACTTTACAATATTTTTCTTTGTACATTCCTTTATTATTGTGTATCTTACAGTCTTCTTCACAACAAGATTACATATCTGTATTTTCTGCTGGTACTTACATAATTATTTGTTTCACACTTAAAGTTTTAGTTTTATACACAAATATTGTTGGTGTATGGAATAAGAAAAAAAAATCTACCTGCATCTTGTTTCTGATGTGGAACCAATAAAAGGTAATAAATATGTTTGTGTTTTTAAAAGATTAAATTGGGGGAGGGGGTGGTAGAGCTAGAATGTACAAAAAGAAAAGAGAGGGGACTTCTCCAGTGTCCGGGGAGAAGTGACGAGGTCTAATCTAATGTCTTCATATTCACTCGAGGAAAATGATAGGTCTCTGCATTCAGGTCGGGCATTCAGGAGAAGAAATTTGACTGAAAGCCACCTTTTTAGAAATTTGGTTGAAATGTACTCTCAGTAATAAGGAGATGCGTCAGCCCATCCCCAGATGATCCATCGCACCTAACAGAAGTGTCTGCAAAGCTTCCTGCGAGCCACACCAGGTCACTTCCAAGAGAGAGGGGTGGAGACCTAGCCAAGCCCCCCATGCAAGTGACCAGTGGGTCTTGTCCGGGGAGCAGCCCTGCATAAATATTTTAACTCTCTCCTGGCAGATCATTTCTTCCCACTAAACATAGTCTTCACTGCCTTCCACCTCGATTAGGAAGTCGTTATCAGCTTCCGACTGGTAAAAATGGGAATTAGGATCCGAGGTGGGAAGGAGAGCTAACTTTTGCTCCCCACCAGAGAGAGCACATCACTAACACTCCTCTGAAGCCTACGGAGGAGAAAACCGCGCTTCACAAATGTGAACGCAAACGCTACCTTCAGTCCCTCCAGTTCGTTTTCCAGCTGCTTAGAATAGTGTTCGCTCTGTTCACGCAGCTTCCTGTCTTTAGACGCTTCGGCAGCTACAGCTTCTGTATGAACTTCCAGCTTTAACATACAATGAAAAAAAGCAGATTCAAGGTTCTAACTGTATGTCCAAGAAAATGGTTTTTCCCCAGGGAATTTACCTTGTAACAAGAAGATAACTCAAATGTTGAAATTCATATTAAATAATATTACCAAACTAAAAAAATAACCTTTTTGAAAAGTTCGAGAATGAAGTCAATATTATTTCACTAGTCTGAAAAGGCAGCTTTAAGCACTACCGCGTGGACACTACAAACTTTGCCTGACTACTAACCTCTTTTTTGGCTCTTTCTGTTCTGCGCAGTTCTTGCCTTAAGCTTTCAACTTTTTGCATCACCAGGTCCACCTCTTCTTCCTTATCTCGGACATGGCGAGCAAGTTTCTGTTTCTGGGTGTGCAATTCTGTTAGCCGCTCATTGATCTCCATGAATTCCTGCATGGCCAGTTTCCTCTGACAGTGTGCGTCTTTCAGCTCTTTGGATTGGTTTTTTAATCGCTCACTAGCCTGGACTAGTTCCTACAGTTTTGTAAAAAGAATATAAGTTACCAATTCTGCAACCTATGAACCAAATTTGGCCATCAAAGTTGCTATAATGAAATCAAGAAGAGCCAAAATTATTCACCTTAGGATAAAATGAAATGAATTACTTCTGAACAGATATTCAGAGCATGGCACTCTGTTCATATTCTCAATTCTTTATGCTAAAATGCTAACTGCAAAGGAACAGTAGATTTAACCTTCTAATACCCTGGTTCCTACAAATAACTAAAGAGTGTAGGAATATAAGATGTAATGGTCAAAATAGAGATTTTGTGATATTTAATGGATATCTATGCATATAAAAAAGACTTGAAAAGCTCAATTAACAAGCTTCATATACAGAAGTTTGCACCCACTACTGGGGAACACACATTCTTCTCCAGCAATTATTGACACATTTAAAAATGTTATAGCCCTAGGCCCGGGTTTAGCAAATCTGCGGCTCGAGCCAAATGCGGCTCTTTGGCCCCTTGAGTGTGGCTCTTCCACAAATACCACGTGTGGGCGTGCACGTACAGTGCGATTGAAACTTTGTGGCCCATGCGCAGAAGTCAGTATTTTGTGGAAGAGCCACACTCAAGGGGCCAAAGAGACGCATGTGGCTCGCGAGCCGCAGTTTGCCAACCACGGGCCTAGGCCGTAAAGCAAGTTTCAGCAGATTCAAAAGGACAGATATCATACAGATTAAGTTCTTTTAACAACATTATCATTAAAATAGGAGTAAAAAAATTAAAAGGCTAGCCCTGGCTGGGTGGCTCAATTGGTTGGAGCATCATCCCTTACACCAAAAGGCTGCAGATTCAATCCCTTGTCAGGGTGCATATGGGAGGCAACTGATCAATGTTTCCCCCTCAAACTGATCTTTCTGGTCTCTCTCTCAAATCAATAAACATATCCTTGGGTGAGGATAAAAAAAATTAAAGGCTAAATTCCATAATAATTCATTGGTCAAAAAGAAAAATCAAAAAAGAACTAAATTATCTATAATAAAAAATGCAAATAAGTAAAAATATTTAGTACATACTAAAACCTGAAGAGGCAGTAAAATAGAAAAGTTGTAAGCCTGAAATAACTTATATTGAAACTAAAAAGATGCTTGAAATGCAATGAAATTCCACATTGAAGAAAAAATAACACATTAACCTTTCCCCCAAATATGAGAAGATAAAGGGCATAAATTAATGAAAAAAGAAATGTGAGAATAATGAAGATCAACAAAACCAAAAGTTGGTTCATTAAAAAACAAATAGAAAAACATCTGATGAGATCAAATAAGGGAATAAAAATAAATTCACCCCCAAAAAATTAACAGAGGTTATAACTACAAATCTAGGAGAGATCAAAAAAGATAATAAAAGAACACAATGAAAAACTTTGTTACCTTATGAAATGAACAAATGCCTACAAAATTTTAATTTATCAATAGTGGTTTCAAGAATAAATAAAATGCCTGAATAGTCCTATAACAATTAAAGTAACTAAATCAATAAACTTTCTCCCATCCATCCAGCAGAAGAGAATCTCCAAGCTCACATGGTTTTACAACTGATTCCTCCAATGTTTAAAAGGTACAAAATGTTCCTCTTATACAAACGTTTTCGGAGAACAGAAAAAGAGGCAATGCTACCTCATTCATTCTAAGGGACCAGTATGATCTTGATATCAAGGAAAGACCAGCCCTAGCTGGTTTGGCTCAGTGGATAGAGCATCGGCCTGCGACTGAAGGATCTCAGGTTCAATTACAGTCAAGGGCACAGGCCTGGGTTGCGGGCTCGATCCCCAGTAGGGGGCGTGCAGGAGGCAATTGATCAATGATTCTCTCACCACTGATGTTTCTATCTCTTTCCCTTCCTCTCTGAAATCAATAAAAATATATTTAAGAAAAAAGAAAAGCCCAGAAAGCCCAGCTGGTATGACTCAGTGGTTGAGTGATGATCCATACACTAGAAGGACATAGTTTGATTCCCAGTCAGGGCACATGCCTGGGTTGTGGGCTCAATCCCCAGTAGGGGGCATGCAGGAGGCAGTCCATCAATGATTCCGTCTCATCATTGTTGTCTCTATCTTTCCCACTCCCTTGCTCTCTGAAATCACTAATGTGGCCAGATTATTATGACCGGTCTGACCGGTCAGAACAGTACTTCATTGACACTTCCAAAAATACTGAATATTGAAAACTTCCTGAATATTGAAAACTTCCTAAGCAAATACTCTCAAGGTTTTATTATTATTATTTGCATAACTAATTCACTTCAGAAAGACCAGAAAGATAAGGAAGAAAATTACAAGATAATCTTACTGATGAAAACAAATTTTAAAAATTCAGAAAAAAAGACATTAGCAAATCAGTTCTAATGATGTATAAAGTGAAAAACATAAACTCTAGAATTAGAGTTGTGTTGAAATTCCAGCTCTACCACTTCCTAGCTCTACTATAATCTTGAACAAATGTACTTCTCTGTGCTCAGTCTTATCATCTGTAAAGTGAGAATAATAATACCATCACCCAAATCACAGGGTACTTATAAAGATTAAATGATCTAATATATATAAAGCACTTAAAACAGTGCTATTAGAAGACATGCTGTGTGTTACCTATACTATCATGTTATTTAGAAGCTAATACATGGATAATTTCTGTTTAATCCACAAATGAAGAAGTGGTTTAACATTTAAAAAGTCTGTAAATATAATTCAGCACACCAATTTATTAAAGGAGAACAATCGTATCAATACTCATTTTTTATAAAAATGGTTAGCAAAATAGGAACAAAAGAGTTAACAAAAACATAGAGAAACATTATTATTAGTGGTGAAATATTAAAAGCATTTTCTTTGAAATCAGGAATAAGACAGAAATGACTGCTAGTACCACCTCTATTTGACATGGTACTAGAGGTCCAAGCTAATACAGTAAGACAAGGAAAGAAAGAAAAGTCATAAAAATTTTTAAAAAATTTAAAAATTTTAAATAATTTCTGTCATTATTTGCAGAAAACTTTAAAGAATCTCAAATATGTTATTACAATTAATAACAGTTAAGCAATATTGCTACAACACTATCAATAAGAACATGTAATTTCTTAAGATACTATCTAAAATGTGAAGAAACAGAGAATAATAAATTTAAGGAAAAGCAAACAGGACCTGTATAAAAATTTACAGACAAACATTTAAAAAGACTTAATGATCTGGAGAGATAAGCATGTTTGTGGATAAAAAGAACGTGGGGCTATAGAGAAAATATTTTTATGTTTTTGCACAGTTAAGCCTTTCTAAGCAAATCTGACTTAAACTTGGGACCTAAGCAAGCCTTTTAGAGTAGTTTATGAGTAATTTAGATGGTGAGAAAGCCAAAGAGCTTTAACTCCTGGACGCAGTGAAGAGCCTGAACCAGGGAGCTACCCTCTCTATGAAGCTGGGGACTCCGGGCAGCTTCCCACTGGACGGTGTCTATATTCCAGTGTCCTGATCCTTCTCTTTAGGTTCCCAAGGAGGGTTCAAACGGTTGGGTGGAGATGGGGGAGCAGGAAGCGTTTGCTTCTCTCCTCTGTACACAAACCCTGACTCACAGGCGGGGTCCTCACCCACAGCACAGACTGTCTGTGTGCAAGGTTTTACCCACCCAGCAATCACTGCATTGGCCCAGAACAAACTGGCACACAGGGAGCCAAGTAGTTATTATTATATTTGTTTTGTTAATCCTCACCCGAGGATATTTTTTCCATTGATTTTTTAAGAGAGAGTGGAAGGGAGGTGGGAGAGAGAGACACAGAGAGAGAAACATTGATGTGAGAGAGGCACACTGATTTTTTGCCTCCCATACGGGCAACTAATATATATAATTATAATATAATAATTATGTACAATAATTTAGTAGTTTTTCATTACTAGCTATTAATCAATTATTATATACTACATCATTGAATTCAATTTTTACTACATCATAAGCCACTTATTTCTTTTTTGCATTGGCTAGTATTAATTCTAATATTTAAAAAAATAAGTCAATGAAAGGCAAAGTTCCCACAGAATGTGGTTTAAGTAAAGTATTTTTCTCTAGAGCTTGAATATTACTTACCCTATTAGGCTGTTTCAGTGTCCTAGCTATTAAAACATTTTGTTGATGTTTATAATACTGTTTAAGGGTTACACCAAGTCCTTATGAAAATAACTTTAGTTTGTTTATCTACACTTTGAAAGATAAACTGACATTTAAAATTTTTTTTAAAGCATTAAAGAAATTTTCTGCCCTAGCCAGTTTGGCTCAGTGAATAGAGCGTCGGTCTGTGGACTGAAGGGTCCCAGGTTCGATTCCGGCCAAGGGCACATACCTGGGTTGCGGGCTCGATCCCCAGTAGGGGGAGTGCAGGAGGCAGCCGATCAATGATTCTCTCTCATCATTGATGTTTCTATCTCTCTCTCCCTCTTCCTTCCTCTCTTAAATCAATAAAGAAATATATTTTTTAAAGAAATTTTCAATTATAATCTTTTAGGAACGTTGGTATTAGCAAGTCATAATGAAAATGCGCCTCTATTTTTATTTTTCCACAGACATTATACTGATTTTTACTATTCTCTTATTTCTTCATATTTCTTTTTAAGTAACATTCACTTTTAATCAAATCTGTTGATTAGTAACTTTCCAAAAGAAAAAAAAAGATTAAGAATTTTAAAGCCTCAAGAATATAAGATTTTCATTACCAGCCATTAATCAAATGACATACACCAAAATAATTGCTAAATTTTTAAACCAACTTTTTACAGATAACATCTGCTATATATTAGTACAATTCAATATAAATGCTTTCAGTATACAAATTAAACAAGATTGAGAATTCAGAAAAGGCTTTAACAACCTATCTATATTTTTTACCTTATTTAATTCTTCTCTTTCTTGTTGTAATGTTTTGATTTGTTTTTCATTAGCCTTGATTTGTCTAAAAGCATCGTCTAGTTCTCGCCTCACTGAATTAGCTTCTTCAAGTTGTTGTTCCAACTGACTGGATTCTAAAGAGAAGACAGTATTTCTTTTACTATTTGTATAAAAGCAAATGCTTAAAACCAAAGTTTAAAACAACTAAATTAAAAAAATATATTTTGAATTGGTATTAGGCTTCCTGGCACCACATTCACTGTGACTCTGACAACTAAATGCTTATCACTGTAAAGATGGGGAAGAGCTGGTACCAGTGTGAAGATGTGCAAACCGCCTTACACATCCATTAGAATAAAAGACCGTGCTTCTAATAAAATAATACCTTTAGAACCAGCTAAAAGCTTACAAGGAACAAAACAGAACAAAACCAGCCAAACAAATAAAACAGACAAGTTTTCCTCTCCTGTTGGTTGGCATTAGTGTGCTGATGTTAGTCAAGTCATTATAAAATGATTTTGCTTCTAATACTGTGGTTCTAGAACAGCCGTGGGCAAACTACGGCCCGCGGGCCGGATCCGGCCTGTTTGAAATGAATAAAACTAAAAAAAAAAAAGACCGTACCCTTTTATGTAATCATGTTTACTTTGAATTTATATTAGTTCACACAAACACTCCATCCATGCTTTTGTTCCAGCCCTCTGGTCCAGTTTAAGAACCCATTGTGGCCCTCAAGTCAAAAAGTTTGCCCACCCCTGTTCTAGAACATGCAGCTTGGTTTACCTAGTGATGACTGAAGACTAAACTCTGATTTCTGAAAGTAAGTATTTGAAAACCTCTAATTGAGGTCCATTCCTCTATTTTTCAGATGAAAAAACTGAGGCTCAAGGGAGTTGAAGAACACGCTGAGGGTCCTATTGCTAAAGGAATATCACATCTGAGACCAGAATTCTTGCATCAACCTCCGCGATTCAGAAAGTAATATTATTAAATAATGTTTAACATTACCAGTTAAAAAGATTTATTATGAAAAAAATTAAATTATATTTAGTATATGTTTAAATAATCCTATATAATAAAAGGGTAATATGCAAATTGACTGTATGGTGGAATGACTGGGAAAGACCGGTCGCTATGATGCACACTGACCACCAGGGGGCAGATGCTCAATGCAGGAGCTGCCCCCTGGTGGTCACTGTGCTCCCATAGGAGGAGCTCCACTCAGCCACAAGCTGGGCTGAGGGCTACAAGTGCAGCGGCCATAGCGGGAGCCTCTCCAGCCTCCTCTGCAGCGCTAAGGATGTCCGACTGTGGCTTAGGCCCGCTGTCAGTGGGACATCCCTTGAGGGCTTCTGGGCTTCCAGAGGGATGTCTGACTCCAGCTTAGGCCCAATCCCCTGGAGAGTGGGCCTAAACTAGCAGGTGGACATCCCCCGAGGGGTCCTGGACTGTGAGAGGGCGCAGGCCGAGCTGAGGGACCCCCACACCGAGTGCATGAATTTTCATGCACCAGGCCTCTAGTATTTAATAAATTGGTATAAAATGTTTCTATTTAAAGAACTGAAGCCATTTAAACAGAAAAATCAAAACATACTCCTTGCTAATTCTGTTCAGGATAGTTTCTGTTCTTTACACCCTTGTTACTCGGAGAGTTCGCCCCAGACAAGCAGCACTAGCATCCTCTGGGAGCTTGTTAGAGATGCAGGGTCTCAGGCCCCACTCCAAACCCACTGAATCAGAATCTGCACTTTCACAGGATCACACTGTAAATTAAAGTATGAGAACCAATGCACAAATGATTGTACATTGTTGAGTTTTATAGCCTCAGTAAATAAAGTAGCATTTATACTACCTTAGTCCAATTAAAGAGTAAATATTTCATTTGTATAGACAAGTCCTATAGCCAAAAAGTCACTTAAATGTATCAGTGTATCACACACTAATTGGTTCAAGATTTCTTAAGTTCAGTAATTTACTACTATTTAGTACCCTAAAGTTATAGACTTGCTAAAAGCTTATTCATCTTAGGTGTTTTGAAAGTCTAAATACTTTTATGGATAGTATAGTTGTTTTTCAAGTTTCTGAAAATGTATGTAAAGTTGCATTTTGTAAATTGCAAAGGGGCTAAGACTGGGGCCAGAGGGAGATTAGTACGACAATCAAAGCACCACTCTCCGATCCGCAAGAGCATAATGCCATGGCTTTTCCATTATGTTCTTACTCCTAAAATGATTCCTAACTCCTCTGAGATGAGGTTTTACTTCTAGTCATGGTGGATATGACATCTATTATTGCCCTACCCATTCACTGTATTTCTCCTTTACCTACATAAGTTAGAAGAGAGAGGTGGGGAGAGGAGGAGAGAGTAGGGAAGAGAGACAGAGAGAGGGAAAGAATTAGTTTAGGGTTGGAGAGACAGTACATGGAGCCACAAACCACCAACATCAAGGCAATAAAAGAATGGTGTTATAAAGCACATTATAGGTTACAAAAATGTTTTACTAAAAAAAACAAAATCCATTTTCTTCGTTTTCTCATAAAAATATTAAATGAGAGTATGAATTTCTTTTTTGTCTACAGATAGTTAAAGAAGATGTATTAAGTGTCCATTATATGGTACCAGGAAACTCTGTCCTACCTTCTTAAAGTCAGAGTATAATGAAGAGAACAGATACTAAAGTGAAATTGTAAATAATTATAAATATACTAGAGGCCCAATGCATGGAATTCGTGCACGGGGCTTGGCCCCTGCCACCGCAGTGGCTGCCTTGGCCCCCGCCCACTGTGGCTGTGTCTGGAAGAACGTCCAGTCTAATTAGCATATTATGCTTTTATTACTATGGATTAAAATACTCTAGGAGTTTTAAAATATTGGAAAATGTTGCCACCTGGCCAGTGTGGCTCAATGGTGAGTACCCATGAACCAGGAGGTCACGATTTGATTCCCAGTCAGGGAACATGCCCAAGTTGCAGGCTCCATCCCCAGTAAGGGCCATGATGAATCTCTCTCATCATTGATTTTCTATCTCCCTTCTTCTCTGAAATAAATATATTTAAAAAAAAGAAAGAAAATGTTGCCACAGTAAAGAAAAGACATAAAAACCTTAACAGTGGGAAATGTGTTTACACAAAGGTTTTGCTTAAGAAGTATCTAGAGAGCCCTGGCTGGTTTGGCTCGGTGGATAGAGCATCGGCCTGCGGACTGAAGGGTCCCAGGTTCGATTCCAGTCAAGGGCATGTACCTTGGTTGTGGGCACATCCCCAGTAAGGGGTGTGCAGGAGGCAGCTGATTGATGTTTCTCTATCATCGATGTTTCTAACTCTCTATCTCTCTCCCTTCCTCTCTGTAAAAAATCAATAAAATATACTAGAGAAACATTAGATCATATGCCCAGCAAAAACATATCTTAGGAATGAGGGGGGAATTTAAGACATTCTCAGATGAAGAAAAACTAAGAATTTGTTAGCAGGCCCACCTTTTAAAAATGGCTAAAGGAAGCTCTCTAAACAGAAAGCAAACAAGAACTCAGCAATTTCAGGAAGGAAGGAAGAACATGGCATATAAAAATACGGTAAATACAATTGAATTTTTTTCTTCTCTACAGTTTTCTAAATTATATTTCATGATGGAAGGAAACATTATAAACTTGTCTGATGTGCTTCTAAAACATGTGAAGAGGAATACTTAAAACAATTACATAATGAATAGGGAGAAGAAAGTTATCAACATACAACAAACTGCTCTCTCTCTAAACCCATTGAGATCATGGATGCCTCTAAACCCTGAGAAAGGTTATTTCACTCAGAACAAATCCAAAGCTCTTAAAACACTCAGTAAGACTCTGCTGACCAGGCAAAAGCCCTCTGCCCCTTTACTTCCCCAACCTCGCCTCCTTCCTTCTCCCTGCTGCTCATCCTACGCCAGCCATGCTGTCCTCTGTGTTTTATCTCAACTCAAGAGGCTCATTCTGACTCTGTGGCCCTGCACTGGCTGGTCCTTCTCCTTGGAACATAAGTTCCCAATTCAAGTGCATGGCTAAGTCCCTATCCATTTTCAAGTTTTTGTTCACATGTCGCCTTCTCAATGAGGCTTACACTGGGACCTACTTAAAATTATAGAACTCATCGTGCACTTGCAACCCTTATTCTGCTCTATTTTTTAAGCTCTTGTCCCTTCTAGAATCCCGAGAGCCTAAAACAACATCTGGTACACATAGTAGGTGCTCAATAAGTATTTGTTAAATGAATGAAATAAGTAAATGAATGGATATAATAGGTATATCAAGAATTGTCAAAATTAATTTTCATCTATCTCAGTAATACACTGAAAAATAAGTTACCAAAAAATAAAATTTCACATGCCTTCATGCCTGCATACATGCAATTCCCTTGTTTGTCCTTCCTCATGTCTAACACTCTTTCGCCTACTCATACATATACCTTACCAGACAAATTCCAATTAAATATTCCAAACTAATAGGTCTTCCAAAAAGTCATCTTTGTTAATTGAAATCTGGGTGAGGCGCTCCTCCTAGGCACTCTCCATGCACCTACTTCTATTTTTCTGATAGCCTGCACACATGCATTGCAAAAACGATTTGTTGATCTCGCTCCCAGACCAAAATGTGAGCTCCTGAAAGCAGAAACCATTCTTAATTGCTTTCCTTCACTGGCACATAGCCTATACCACATAACACGTAACACATGCAGTATTCAATAAATGTTTTGTGTGTGAGGAGAATATTTTAAAAAGTCTACTAAACTTAATAGTGAATCACAGAAATTTACCTCTTACTTGTTTCCTTAGTTTTTCAATTTCTTCTTTTAAACTTTTTATTTCTAAATCTTTGCTTGCTGTTAGTGGACCATCAACAGTTGAATACTGCAGAGCTTGGACAGTCTGTGTTGACTCTTTAAAAAAAAGAGAATAAAACAATAAATAAGAAAGCTGGCCATATACTACATTTTCAAAACTAATGGCAATATATACTTCTTTCTAGAGAAACCCTTATATAATTCTACTAGTCAAAATATCTATCCATTGAAAATAAGCACATAAACACATTAAAATCAAATCATGAAACTCCACTGTATCTGTCTTTATACAAAAACAGAGGCCTGGTACACGAATTCATGCACTTGGGTGGGGGTCCCTCAGCCCGGCCTGCGCCCTCTTGCAGTCCGGGAGGCCTCAGGAGATGTCCAACTGACGGCTTAGGCCCGCTCCCTCTGCCGTCAGTTGGACATCCTTAGCGCTGCTGCAGAGGCGGGAGAGGCTCCCGCCACCACTGCTGTGCTTGCCAGCTGTGAGCCCGGCTTCTGGCTGAGCAGTGCTTCCCCTCTCGGAGCGCACTGACCACCAGGGGGCAGCTCCTGTGTTAAGTGTCTGCCCCTTGGTGGTCAGTGCACGTCATAGCGATGGGTCGTTCCACTGTCGGGCTGAAACTGGCTCCCCGACATCCCCCGAGGGGTCCCAGATTGCAAGAGGGAGCAGGCCAGGCCAAGGGACCCCATCAGTGCATGATCGGGGCCAGGGAGGGACGCAGAAGGTTGGCCAACCGGGGAGGGACCATAGAAGGGCTCCAGGGCATGTCCGGCCCATCGTGCTCAGTCCCAATCATGCTGGACCCCAGCAGCATGCTAACTACCGGTCGGAGCATCTGTCCCCTGGTGGTCAGTGCATGTCATAGCAACTGGTCAACCGGTTGACTGCCTGCCCCTGGTGGTCAGTGCACGCCTCAGCAAGCGGTTGAGCAGCCTTAGCATATCATTAGCATATTATGCTTTGATTGGTTGAATGGCAACTGGACGACTGGACACTTAGCATATTAGGCTTTTATTATATAGGATACAGGGTAGGGTAAAAGTAGGTTTACATTTGTTTGTATGGAAAATTATACATTAATTAGGAAATAATAACACAAGAATAAACTGTGTTTTGTGTATTCACAACAGTAACCCTACTTTTGCCCACCTGTATGTAGGACAGTGGCACCATTTAGTAAATGCTCTGTCGGATGATATATGAAAAACTGAGACTGATGTATGAAGGAAGGTCTTGGGGGTGTTAATATACAAGATGTAGAACTGCTGGCCTTCCAATTTTTATGCATGAAAGTTGAGAGGCCCACTTACAAGTGACTTTGGCTCATCAGTTTAGTTAAAATAGAGATTATTTATCTTGTGGTTCTAATGAGAGGATGCAAGGTATTAAAGAAGCCTTCACTCTATTGAGTCTTATTCCCAGATAGTATCAAAGATATGGGAAAAACTTTAAAACCACTTATGTCAGAAATGAAATGACTCTTGTCCTAAATAATCATTCTGCTGCTACCTTATGGAGGGTTCCTAAATAGTAAGACCCTACCTTACCACAAACGTTGTTAGTACAAATCATTACTAATTGCTCTGCATTAGTCATGCACCGTTTAACAACACTGTTCTGAGAAATGCAGTTAGGCAATTTCATCATGTGAATGCCATAGAGTGCACTTACACAAACCTAGACAGCAGACTAATGTAATTGTACGTGCTATATTTTTATATGACTGGCAGCACAGTAGATCTGTTACACCAGCATCACCATAAACAGGTAATGTGGTGCTCGGTAACTGTCTGACAGTTATGATGTCACTAAGCCATAGGAATTTTTCAATTCCATTATAATCTTATGGTATCACCATGTTGGCCCATTGTTTACTGAAATGGCATTCCTGTGCATGACTGCATTTATTTATATATTGCTTTATATAACTTGTTACTTATATAACATATTATTACTTAAATACATTATATATATATTTATCTCCAAAAAACTGTCACCCACAGAGGACAGAGATTTTCTAATTAATCTTCGCCATCTGTGTGGAGAACATCATCATCATCATGCATAGCTGTCATAAATATTTGTTAATTTGACTTAAAGGTGTAAGATACACCATACTGCTCATCTAATCATGATCTACACCCAATAACTATTTC
Source organism: Myotis lucifugus (assembly GCF_000147115.1). Taxonomy (NCBI): domain Eukaryota; kingdom Metazoa; phylum Chordata; class Mammalia; order Chiroptera; family Vespertilionidae; genus Myotis; species Myotis lucifugus. The sequence goes on along the minus strand of NW_005871558.1, from coordinate 349,545 downwards.
TTACATGTTTCTCCACCTTTGGGTTTAAACATGCTAAAAACTGGTGCTTTTTGTATTTATTGTTTTTAAAAGAACATCCTTTGTTTATTTTAAAGACATCTAAGTTGGGAGTAGAAAATGGGTGTAGGTGACATGAATGTACACATATATAAACATTTATGGGGCTTCCACTTAAAAAGAGAGTATCTGCTCACCTTGCTATATGCATAACACCATTTAAAAACCAAAACAGGGTGACAGCATCACGGTGACATGGCCATTCCTCTTTTCTATCTCCTCCAACTTACAATTAATTGGACACCCATAACTAAACAAAAGTGCCTCTGCACGGCACTCCAGGATCCCCCAGGATCCATCCAACTGCGGATCCAGAAGTGGTGGGTTTGACCTAGCAGGAGGCTACAGAGCCCCGGGAGTCACAGCAGCGGTGACTCCAGGGGGCAGCAGAGACCTATCTAGCAGACGAGGTGGAAAGTAAAAGTGGGCCTGGCCACCAGGAGGCTGCAGCCGGAGGAGCCTGTGCTCTTCAGCACCTGCTTCCAGAGGAGAGACCTCGGGGACTGGGGAGGCAGAGGAGAGGGAAGAAGGCAGACAGAGAACTAAAGGTCCTGCTGTGGCCCACAGACCTCTGGGGCTCCCCACCTTGAGGATCCCCTCACCAGGCCGTGAGCACACCCAAAGCCCCAGGTGTTAAGCACACACCTCGCCCGCCCTGCCACCAGCACATTTAAGCATAATCAAAGTTGTAAGTCAGTAACTTTCAGACAAACCAAAAACGTGTGCTATCGCCACTTTCTGGAAAGCAAAAGAAGGGCTTCTGGTTGCCAAGCTATTGAGCTGTTAGAACCAAAGTAAACCAAGCCTTACCTAAATAGGAAAGAGATTTGCTTCTTCAAATGTGATGACAGAGGCACATTTCATGAAACACTGAAAGAGCACAGTTAATACAAAAAGAAAATGACAATTCTCCAGCAACCAAACTCAAAGACATGGAATGTTGAAATCTGATAAAGAATTCAAAATAGCTGTTATGAAGAAATTCAACAAACTAAAAGAAAACTCAGAAAGGCAATTCAGTGAACTCTGGAATAAAAATAATGAACAGAATAAGTAATTTCCCAAAGAGGTTTAAATTAAAAAACCAAGGAAAAATTCTGGAGCTGAAGAACTCAATAAAGGAGATGAAGAATGCATTAGAAAGTGCTGGAAATAGAGTAAACCACATGGAAGAGAGAATAGCACTCTGTATGATAGGTATTAGAAATGACTCAGGTGGAAAAGAGAGAATTAATATTTTAAAAAGTGAAGAAAACCTGTAATAGTTATCTGACTCCATCAGAGAAGCCAATATATGAATAATGGGTATACCAGAAGTCCGGGGGATGGTGGAAGAGAGAATTTAATTAAAGAAATAGTAGATAAGAACTTACCAAGCATGGGGAAAAGAACTAGACATGCAAGTCCACAAAGCTGATAGAACACTTTACTATCTCAATACAAAAAGACCTTCGAGCCTGGCCGGCCAGCATGGCTCAGTGGTTGAGCATCAACCTATGAAGCAGGTCACAGTTTGATTCCCGGTCAGGGCACATGCCTGGGTTGCCAGCTCGTTCCCCAATGGGGGGCATGCAGGAGGCAGCGGATCAATGATTCTCTCTCATCACTGATGTTTCTATCTCTCTCTCCCTCTCCCTTCCTCTCTGAAATCAATAAAAATATAAAATTAAAAAAAAAAACACCTTTAACACACATTAAATAAATTATCAAAGTCAATGACAAAGACCTAATTTTAAGGACAACTAGGGGGGGAAGAAGTAAACTACAAAGGAACCCCATTAGGCTATCAGCAGATTTCTCAGTGGAAATTCTACAGTTCAGGAGAAGGTGGAATCACATACTCAAAGTACTGAAAGGTACAAACTGCCAGCCAGGAATACTCTATCCACATTAAGGAGAAATAACGGCTTTCCCAGAGAAACAAACGCTGAGTGCGTTCACTGCCAGATCTGCCTGACAAGAAATGCTGAAATGGCCTCTTCAAGCTAAAATGAGAAGATTAAGGTGACAGACAGTCAGAAGTAGAAAACGAGCTCTATTTTAGATTAGTGTTAAACACTTAATTATAGCAAACGCTGAAGGACAAAAGCATTGGAAATTAACTATAGCTACTACTATTTGGTAGCAAATTCGCACCAAAGAGAAATAATTTGTGACATCAAAAATATGTCCTGAGAGAAACATCAATGTGAAAGAGTCACATCAACTGGTTGCTTCCTGCATGCACCCTGGCAGGGACAGGGAGCGAACCTGCAACTTAGGTACGAGGCCTTGACCAGGAACAGAACCCTTCAGTCCCTGCGCTAACGCTCTAACTACTGAACCACACCAGCCAGAGCACCAAGGTGCATTTTAAAATCACATGTGTGTGTATGTGTGTTTATACATGTACATACATATACCTGTGGAAACAAATGCCATTTTGTTTACTGTTAATTTTGTGCCTTTACATAAATATTATACTGTATTCTGCATAAATTTCAACAACTTAATTTTTTTCTACTTAATAATAAAACTTTTTTCAAGATAAAACCACCACTTATAATGCACAGTTCCTAACACTGTGAGTCCACCTCAAAAAAGGAAAAATGTTATCTTTAAAATATATTTACCTTGAAGCTTTCTACTAAGTTCAAGCTTTTCCTGTTCAAGGCGTTTGATCCTTCTTTCATAAGCTTCGGTGGCTAGGTTGTTGTCTAGAGTCCTCTGAACATTAGCATCAAGATCCAGAGAAGTGGGAGCAGCTGTCACTCTTAGACAGCTCCGATCAGAAAGAACACTGGAGAAAAGAAAACAAGGTGGGATCACACTGAACAACAACTCGATAACCTTGTGAAACATGGATTTGAACATCTAGTTACAGTTAGCCATCTAGAATGACTGTAAAACACTTTTTTTTTTGCAAAATCAGCATAAACAACTTTTTAGAAGCATTTTTAAAAATGAAAACCTAAATTGCCCAAATTACCCTGTATTTCTTTTAATAAACAAAAAATTATAAAATGACATTTGCTGAAGGGTTATTGGTAGCTTGAAACGATGTAACCATCCATGTGAATTACTAGTCAAAAGCACCAACCATGGGCCCCTTCACTGGAATTGGGAATTCAAAGGTGAAATGCTTTCTTTAATGCAATGCAATTAGAAAAAAAACAATGTGAAGTCCTGGACACGCAGCAGTGAGCAAAACAAAACTTGCCCAATGTGGAGCTTATATGCCAGGGACAAAAATAAACGGGTAAGTAAAATATTCAGTACATTAGATCATGTTAAATGTTAAGGAGAAAACAAGAGCAGGGAGGGAAGAAATGAAGGTCTGAGCGGGAGAAAATAAAAATTTAGGTAAAGTGGTCAGGAAAGTCATCACTCAGAAAGTAACTCTGAATAAAGTTCAGAGAGAGAGAGGGGACTCTAGGAATATTGGGAGAAGTATTCTAGGTACGTGGAACAGAAGTGCAAAAGCCCTGAAACAAGAGGACGACTGGCATGTTCCTGGGCCAGGAAGGAGACCTGTGTGGCTGGAGTGGAGTGAGCAGGGGAATGAGCAGGGGAATAGCAGGCGTAGACACAATCAGGTAAGATTTGGAGTTAAGATATAAAGTAACCAGAGGTGGGGACAGTCCTAAAGGGGGGAATGACATGTTCTGACTTAACTTTTAGCAGGACCACTCAGACAGGTTCAGAGAAAATAAGAATCAAAGTTGAGAACATTTGAAGTAGGTGGTTAAGAGATTTTAAATAGAAGAGAGGAAAGAGGTCTCGGGCTGGAGGTACACAGTAGGAGCATCATAAGTACCTGAGAGAGCACCCGAGTATCAGCGGAAAAGATCCAAAGATGAAGCTATGGGATGAGGGGGCAGCAGATGTGGGACTGAGAGGGTGTGGCCAGAAAGATAAGGACAAATCAGGCAAGTGCCCTGGAACCTAAGAGAAGAGTGTGTTTTAATGGGAAGGAAACATGACAAATAAGATGAGACTGAGCAACTAAGACCAAGAAATTATCATTAACCCGGCTGGTATGGCTACGTGGTTGAGCTTCAAACCCTGACCAAGAGGCCCCGGTTCGATTCCCAGTCAGGGCACATGCCCGGGTTGCAGGCTCAATCCCCTAGTGGAGGGCGTGGAGGAGGCAGCTGATCAATGATGTTTCTCTCTCTATCCCACTCCCTTCCTCTCTCTCTAAAAATCAATAAAAACATATTTAAAAAAAAGAAATGATCATTAAATTTAGCAACATGGAGGTCGGTGGTGACATCAACAAAAGCAGCTTGCAAAGTTGACTGGGGTGGTGTCAGAAAGAATAGAATGAGAGAGAAAAATCACAAAATACAGACAACAGCTGGAAGTAATTTTGCTATAATGTAGAGCTGAGAAATGGTTAGTCGCAGGGTAAAGAAAGTTGTATGAAGAGACGTTACACTCTGCTTTAAGATGGGAGAGAAAACCTGCATGTCTATGGGCTCATGTGAATGCTCTGATTATGCCAATGACACAGAAAGGGAAAAACTTTTAACAGCAAGCAAGAAGGGACGGAAGGGACTCGTAGTCCATGCCTAGAAAGAAGAATATAAGGGTCCAGAGGTATGTAGGTGGTAAATGTGATGGGAGCTACAGAAGTTATCTACTGTTCGCTTCAACCTCTTAGTCGAAGAGAAGAGAGATCGCCAGCTGAGAGTGCGGATGACAGAGGTTTTAGAGGAACGTCTGCTATGTGAAATAGACACCTAAGGGAGTGGAAGAGGGGCTACACTAGGGTAACACAGCTTGTGTGCCATGCAGTAAGAAGGGAGGTTGCCATGCAGCTGGAGGTTGGTAATCATGACCTTAAAGTGAGACCAGTAAGAATGTTCACAGATTTTTTTTTCTAGACACTGAACTGCACAGGTACAGGCAGTAATAATGAGTGTCAACTTAGCAAAACTAGCGTAACAAAATGAGATAGTTCAGGAATTGAGGGAGCACTTATAAGGAGTGATAATTATTGTCCTTGAAATGTAAGCTGGGTAAGGAGTAAAAAGAAGATACGAGTGGAATGAGGGTCAGTGCAAAGATGGTTAGGATTAATGAGTTGAAAGTGCTGATTCTTGACACTTAGAGAAAATTTATTCAATAGCAAGGGGACTCCTCTAATTCCTGCCCCATTGTTAATAGTTAGATTTCTGGGCTAACTGTTCTATTCTTTCTCCTCCAAAATGAGTTATGATTCTTCTATGTTCTTTTCCTTTTGAAATAGTTAACTTATTCCAGCAGTAGCTTCACCATTTTTAAAATTTTTGATTTACAAAGTTGTTTTATACATTATACATTTTTAAACAATTCATTTTAATTTGCTTTAAATTGTCCAAATTATGTTAACTTTTCAAACTTACCAGCTACTAGTATAGGTAAAACCGACAAATGGCAGGTGGTGGCCAGAAAATGCAGTGTGTGTTGGTGGGGGCATCGTTTCCTACAGGAGATAGAAACTTCTGGTGAGAAATAAACAACTATGACCTGTAGGTTGGACTATAAATATTAACTGTCAATAGGCAATGTGTGACTGTTCAATTTAGAAACACTGAAAAGTTTGGAACAGATACTTAGGCGACATAATATTTAGACCATAAACATTGCTACTGTAAAATTCTAATAAAATGAAAATAAAGTCTGATATTGAATACAGTCATTTTTCACGAGGTCCATGTTTGCAAATTTGCCTGGTCACTAAAATTTATCTGTAACCCCATCAATATTCGCAGCACTTTAGCACAGCGGTCGCCAACCTTTCGGACCTCACGGACCACCAGCTGGCGACCGCTGCTTTAGCAGACGTGTACAGAGCAAAGGAAAGTCCAGGTTTCCCTACACATACGTTCCCAGCTGGAACTGAACAAGAGATGCTCGCCTTCTTACTTCATCCCTCAGACTGTAAACAAGTGTTCTTTGCAGGGCCTAAGTGCACCATGCTTTTCACATTTTTGTGCCTTTTATGGGTGCTCTTGTTGTTAAACTGGCCCCCAAGCATAGTACTCAAGTGCCGTCTTTTGTTCCTAAGCAAGAAGGCTGTGTGATGAGTCTCACCAAAAAATGTGTTAGATAAGCTTCATTCGGGCATGAGTTACAGAGCTGTTGGCTGTGAGTCCAGTGTTCATTAACCAACAATATCTACTAAATAAGGTTATCTTGAAATAGAAACGCACATAAAACGAGGTTATGTATTTATCGGTTGACGAAAATGTCGACCTCAGGCTCACAGGAACCTAACCCTACCTTCCCCTAGGGGCAATGGCTCAACATTCACTATTAGAGTGTGTACAGCAACTTTACTGAACATAACTACTAAGTAATCAGAATTGATTTAATTAGGAATGACTCACAATTTCTGTTAGCAGTAAATATAGTTCCTGTAATAAAACACTGATGAGGAAAAGTCTATTTAATTCTTTTGTTGTGAGGCTGAGAAAGGCAAGTATAAGAGAGGTTCTTTTTTTTACTGAATTTATTGAAGTGACATTGGTTAATAAAGTTATATAGGCTTCAGGTGTACAATTCTATAATACATCCTCTGTATATTGTGTTGTGTGCTCACTACCCCAAGTCGAGTCTCCTATCACCGCTGATCCCCCCATTACCTCCTCTATCCCCTTACCTCCCTTTCCACCTCTGATAATGACCATATTGTTGTCTGACGTGTTTTTTGTGTTTATTATTATTACTAGAGGCCCGGTGCACAAAATTCATGCGGGGGGTGGGGGGGGGGTCACTCAGCCCAGCCTGCACCCTCTCCAATCCAGGACACCTCGGGGGATGTTTAGGATCGGGCCTAAACCAGCAGTCGGACATCCCTCTCACAATCCGGGACTGCTGGCTCCCAACCGCTCACCTGCCTGCCTACCTGCTTGCCCCTAACCGCTTCTGCCTGCCAGCCTGATCACCCCTAACCACTCTCCTGCCAGCTTGTGGCTGTGGGCACCACCATCTTTGAGGGCGGGGCAGTCAATTAGCATATTCCCTCCTTATTGGCTGTGGGCCCTGCCATATTTGCGACTGTGTGGGGTTCAATGAGCATATTCCCTCTTTATTAAATAGGACCCCCTTCATCTTTTCACCCAGCTCCCCAGTATTCCCCCACCCCCAACAGCTGTCAGTCTGCTCTCTGTATCTATGAGTCTGTTTCTATTTTGTTTATTTGTTTACTTTGTTCACTAGATTCCACATATAAGTGAAGTCATCAGTACTTGTCTTTCTCTTATCTGCCCTGAATATGGTACTTACTGAACAGTGTAAAGTGATATAAAATTAATATAAAAATTCTTAGTGCAGAATTAAAACCATAAAAAATAACTGAATTAAAACAAAAAGTCAAATTAAAAAGGCTAAAAATGCAAAAAACAAAAATTTTATGTTCTCAGTTTTATAAATTCTAATTTGATAAAACATAATGGTTTAGGGCAGAGGTTGACAAACTATGCTGGCCTGTTTTAGTACTTCACACAGCTAAAAATGGTTGAATATTTGGCTAACCTGCTGGTCTGCCAGTAGCCTCAAACAGGGCTACAACCTCAGGATAGTAAGGCTGTAGGTTTCCTTTACCCATTCATTTCCTACCAAGTTTGCCGTTTCTAGTGGCAATATCACTGGGCATGGGTTATTTAGCTTCCAAATCCAGGCAGCCCCCTGGGCAGCAAAGCTGCTGGGTGTATAAGGAGCTGCAAGCTAGCAGCTGGGTGTATAAGGAGCTGCAAGCTAGCAGCTCTCCTGCCCCACCCAAGCTGAGGGGAGGGGAGGCAGCTGTTTTTAACCAAGTTCAGTGGTTTTTCATGAATAGGTGCTTCTCAATTTCTTTACCTTGGATTAATGTGTCAAGACCCGAAAAGGTTAACAATTTTATCTAATTTCATAGTGGATTTTAAGGAGAGATTTGCCATCATGAAGTTCACTTTTTTAAGCATCTAATTTGTTCTCTTCTTAGGAAACGTAAAGACATAACTAATCTAAGAAGTAAACCTTTGCATTTTGATTTTGCTCCTAGTCATGAATAACTATGTTGGCCTCAGTACACTCTCTTTTAATTTCTTGAATTTGTGAATAAATACTAGAAGCCACAACTATCTGACTGGTCGCTGATAAGGTGGTCCATAAAGTTGCTTCATAACCACGTTAAAAAGAAACAGGGACAGATCTTCCCAACGTCATACTCACCGAATTCTTTAAACAGTCATCATCCACGTCGAAGTTCGATGTGTCTGTTGGGCTGCTGACTTCTGGGATATAAGGTGCTTCACAGTTTTGAATATTCTCCCAATCAATTCCACTGAAAAATGGGTGTTTCTTAAAATCTTCTATTCCGTTTTGACCAAGTCGATGTTCTCTGCTACAGATGAGCCTGCGAATAAGATCCTTGGCATTTTCAGACACATCTGTCAGCTGAGGTGGAAACTGAAACCTCTCCTAAACAGAGAGTAATGGAAACACATTATAAATCACCATGTAACTTACTATAAGGAGGTGAACATTTATTTTCTTGAAAATACATTTTCTTTTCAAAATACCTTTAGGAGTATACTGATACAAAGTACAGATACTGAAGAAAATATGGGAATAAATGAGAAAAGAATGTCTTCCTAAACAATTTTAATTTCATGTGTGACTGAGTCATACTGCACTGTAGTAAGAATAAATTAAATGCTAAAATACCTTAAACTGCTCTCAGAATCAAGAGAATTCATTAAAAACAGAATTTGCCTGGATATTTCAAGAGCACAAATGGCTCATACAAGTCACATACTAATGATTAATAATAATAAACATTTTTTTTTAAATGGAACATGTACTTGACACAATTGAAAGTGCTTTCCTCGTTTAACCCTCACAGCGACCCTCTAAGCCGTAGGGGGTAAGGGGCAAGTGCGACTATTGTCCTAATTTTCACAGAGGAGGAAACCAGGGCACAGAACTCAAGCAACTGGCTCAAGGCCACACGCTAGTAAATGGCAGAGCTGGGATTTGACCTGAAACTGTCTGGACTCCAGCATCTGTGTTCTTAACCATCATGTTATAGTACAATGACTCCCCTCTGAAATGCTTTCATGCTTTCTACAGCTCTGTAGCTATTCATTGTCTTTCAACTCGTCACCACTATTTACCAGATTATCTTTGCAACCAGGTAGAAGAGCATAAATTCTATAAAACTGGTTTATAGATGTGTGAAGCAAATAATCATAAATGTGTCAGTAGAACCAAGTAAAAAGAATAAATTATATAGATTATATTCCAGAAGTTGTGGCTTCTAGTATTTATTCACACTCCCTTTATGGAATACTCCTAGTCACAATCCATGGTTTTGCAATTGCTCACAATTTTCTGAGACCCATCAATCTATTTCCATTTAACTTGGTACTAAGTGGATTAAAGTTTTATTAATTCACTCCTGTTGTGCATCTGGATTATTTTCAATATTTGGTGATCATAAATAATAGAACAGGTATTCTGGTACATGCACCTTTATTCTACTGAAGATTTCCTGAGGGTAGATTACTGCAGCCGAAGTTGGTCAATCAAAAGTTCCAAGCATTTAATCAACCAAAGACCTTTTATTCATAACCCATGGACATAGACAATAGGGTGGTGAAGGCCTGGGGCGGAGGCATGGGAGGGTTGGAGGTGGGGGTGGATTGGAGGAGGTCAATGGGGAAAAAAGGGGACATATGTAATACTTTCAACAATAAAGATTTTTTTTAAAAGTCCCAACCATTTTTAAAGACTCTAGATGCAAACTTATAAACTTCTTGACGGAAAGGTTACATCAATTTATATTTCTATCAATAATGTCCATCTAGCCCAGCCGGCATGGCTCAGTGGTTGAGCGTTGACCTATGAACCAGGAAGTCATGGTTCAATTCCTGATCAGGGCAGATGCCGGTTGTGAACTCGATCCCCAATATGGGGCATGCAGGAGGCAGCCGATCAATGATTCTCTCTCATCACTGATGTTTCTATCTCTCCCTCTCCCTTCCTCTCTGAAATCAATAAAAATATAATTGAAAAAATAATGCCCATCTCACTGGATTATTTATAGTACAAAGTACAATTTTTCTTTTAATCTTTAGCAATTTGACGGGGGAAAGTATCTTATTCTTATTTTTTTAAAATATATTTTATTGATTTTTTACAGAGAGGAGGGGAGAGGGATAGAGAGTTAGAAACATCGATGAGAGAGAAACATCGATCAGCTGCCTCCTGCACACTCCACACTGAGGATGTGCCCGCAACCAAGGTACACGCCCTTGACCAGAATCGAACCTGGGACCCTTCAGTCCGCAGGCCGACGCTCTATCCACCGAGCCAAACCAGTTAGGGCTCTCATTCTTATTTTAATTTGCATTTCATTTATCACTGTAGTAGTAATGATTAAAAAATATCTGCTTATGATCTTTGTTATTCTACTAGAAGCCATTTAATTTCCTACTTATTACCTTCTCCTCTAATAAAATATAGTAGAGGATTAGAACCAATAATTTTATGTATAGTTAATGGACTTTGATTATTCATGTTTGTCATGTTCCCTATTAGCAGAGAAATTAGATCATATACTGTTTTTAGAAAAATATTTTCTGTTTAAATATCACATTCAATTTATTATATATATTATTTACATCAATTTGAAAAATAGTAAAGTATACTAACTTTGTGATTCATGATTTTTCCATATGTCTCCACCAGAGATTCTGCATAAAACGGTGTTTCTCCATAAAGCATTTCATACATACAGACTCCCAAAGACCACCAGTCACACTCGGGTCCGTATCTGCCTTTTCCATCTTCCATGGCTTGAAGGATTTCAGGAGAGATATAATCTGGAGTTCCAACAGCCACTGAGGACTGAACCTGAAGAAATTCACACTTTTAGCAATCTACTATACTAGAAACAAATAATTTTGAAAGTATTTACATGTGTTTACACAATAGACAGTATCTCAAAACTATAATTGTGTCATTATCTGAATTTAGCTTCCTTGTACATATAAATTAAATTTTACATAATCTCTACACTAATAGTTCTTCAGATTTTATAATATTATAAAACTTTATTACAGCTGTTACTGAATTGACACATTTAGGGTAACAATGGGATAAACACCACAGCCAGAAAATTCAATATTTAGTTTCAAACATTCTTTTTTTTTTAACTGGTATTTTTTTGCATTGGAAGAAATTCACAATTGATTCATATATACTTATGTCTACCTGCCTTTGTTCCATCAGATATAGTTAGAACATTCTTATTATTGATAATCTGCCTAACATGTATACATAAAAAAATGTTTACAATTAGTTACGGGAGAAAACGGCTCAAAAAAACTTGGCTGATACTTATCAGTAACCTGGAGATCATTTTTAAATACCTTAATGAAAACCTAAGGAAATAAATTATAATGATGTCCTGCAAACTACTTAATTAAAAAATTACATAAAAGGAAAAATATATCCTTCAAAAAATAAAGTTCCGATAGAGAAAAATAGTTGGACATATAATTAAGGCAAGTTAGATGTAAATTAGAAAGTGATAGCTAAAAATGATCCTGGGAACAATTTTGTAAGAAGCTTTCAATTAAAAGAAAATTGGTTCCTTATAAGATTTAAAAGAAATTATCAAAAAATGAACATTCTCAAGGCAGAATTCTGGTTAACATTCTGAGTTTCCTGGACTAAATTACCAGTCTTAGTAATCATTAGAATAGACTATCTCTGGCAATACTGAGATTAAGTAATTTGAAAACTCCTCCGTTCCAAACTCTTAAAAATACCAGATAAAATGTAACAACCTTTTAAAATAAACATATACATAAGCGTTTAAAAAAAGAACTCTTTGGGGCCAGAAATTGAGAAATGGTGGAGAACCTGGGTTGGTAAGCATTAAAGCAGGAGGGGGGTTGGGGAGCTGTTAGTTTTCACTTTCTATTACTTGGATTTTAATGTGAGGACAAAGGAAAGGCGTTGAGCATACATGAGGTTTGCAGTGAGAGGTTGCCCATGTAACCTTTACCCTGGAGAGTACACTGTAAACAAAAAGCTGAATTTCAAAACCCTGCCACTCAGCAGAGAAGATAAGACTTTCTGCCCATCTTGATTGCAGCTGACGTGTGAAGAAACTTCCGCCTCCAGAAGTCCATAACCTTAGGTCACATGGTCCCACCGCCTGGCATTTTGGTTCACAGAGCTTCCGTGGTCCAGACGTTCTCAAGCCAACAAACTGGCAAAACTATTGGCACCAGATTAGATGCCCCAGAAAGCCTGGCATAACAAACTTAAAACTACTCCGGAGGCACATGCTCACAGGTGGTCACACAGAATTCTCACACATAAACGCCCACCGAAGAAGAGCTGCCAACCCAATCACATAACCTAAATGAGTAATATCCCATTACAAGCAAGTCAGAAATCTGACCAATACACTTAGACTCCTAACAAGTATCAGTTCCACTTCATGAAATATTTTTAACTTTCTGACATTTTATTTTTTAATCAAAAGCATAAGAACAAAATGATGAAAAAAATCAAATCAGATAGAAGTCCTAGAAATAAAAGTCGTCAAAATAAAAAATACAGTAAATATGTGAAAGATATGAAAAGATAAATAAAACCAGATACACTTCTATGTACACTGTAGTTAAAAACTACAGAGCACCAAAAACTAAGAGATTAAAAACATTAAAGAATAAAGAAAGATTACCTAGCAAGGAATGAGAATTAAACTGACAGCTGAATTATTAATGCTAACGTAGCCGTCAGAAGAAAATGGAACTGTTTCTTCAAAATGACGAGACAAAATAATTGCCAAAATTATATTCCTTACCTATCTACATTATGATACAAGAATGAGGGTTAAATAAAGACATTTTCACACAAAGACTGGGTGAACTACCACATGTAGACCCTTTCAGATAAACAGAAGCACTAAAGAACATACTTCATTAAATAAGAAATTTAACCCAGAAGGAAGATGTGATACCAGAAGTAATGGTGAACAAAGACATTAGTTAACTTTGTAACTTTTACAATTAGCAAAATTGTGAACAAAGTTATTAGTGATGAGGAAGAAAAGGAGTAAAGGATAAGGAGGAGGAGGAGGAAGTGGAGGAGCAGCAGAAGGAAAAGAAGGTGGCAGAGGAGGAGGAAACTACTTGAACACTGAAAAGTGAGGTGAAACTAAAATCCTAGAAACAAGAACCTGTCACTAAGGGTACAATTAGGATTGAAATGGTCTAAGTTTCTTGAAGTGGTCTAATGTTTATGTTATTACACATTATCTTTATTTACTTTTTAATTATTATTTTTAATTGTGGTAAAAAACTCATACCATAAAATTTACCATCATAACCATTTCCAAGTGTACAGTTCAGTGGCATTAAGTACATTTACACTGTTGTGCACTTATCACCAACATCCATCTCTAGAACTGTTCATCGTTCAAAACGGAAACTGTACCCATTTTTAATTTATCTATTTATTTGTTAATGGACACCTAAGTTACTTACATTCCTTGGCTATCCTATATAATAAAAGCCTAATATGCTAAGTGTCTGGTCAGCTGTTCAACCAATCAAAGCATAATATGCTAATGATATGCTAAGGCTGCTCAACCACTCGCTATGATGTGCACTGACCACCAGGGGGCAGATGCTCCAACCAGCAGGTTAGCTTGCTGCTGGGGTCTGGCCGATTGGGACTGAACAAGACTGGCTGGACACGCCCTGGAGCCCTCCTGCGGTCCCTCCTTGGCTGCCCAACCTCCTGCGTCCCTCCCCAGCCCTGATCGTGCACTGGTGGGGTCCCTTGGCCTGGCCTGCGCCCTCTCACAATCCGGGACCCCTCGGGGGATGTTGGAGAGCCAGTTTCATCCTGATCCTGCAGGCTAGGCTGAGGGACCCCACCCGTGTACGAATTTGTGCACCGGGCCTCCAGTTGTAAATAATGCTGCTACTGAACATAGTGTACAAATATCTCTCTGAGTCCTTGCTTTCAATTTTATGGAGTATGTACTCAGAAGTGAAATTCCTGGATCATGTGGTAATTCTGTTTTTAATTTTTTGAAGAACTGCCATACTGTTTCCAGAGAGGTTATAGAATTTTACATTCCCATCAACAGCGTACAGGGTTCCAATTTTCTACTTCTTTGTCAACACTTGTTACTTTCTGTTCTTTGTCATGGTAGCCATTCTAATGGGTATGAGGTAGTATCTCATTGTGGTTCTGATCTGCATTTCCATAATGATTAGTGATGTTGAACATCTTTTCATGTGCTTGTTGGCCATTTGTATATCTTCTTAGGAGAAACGTTTATTAAAGTCCTTTGCTCATTTTGAATTGGATTACTTGTTATTGAATTGTCGGTGTTCTTTCTATATTCTGGATATTAACACTCATCAGATACATGATTTGCAACTATTTTCTCCCACTCCATAGGTTACCTTTTCACTAAGATGACTGTCCTTTAATGCAGAAAACTTTTTACTGATTCCAATTTACCTATTTTTTCTTTAGTTGCCCGTTGTGTGGTGTCACATCCAAGAAATCAATGCCCAATCCAATGTCATAAGCTTCCCCTATATGTTTCCTTTCAATGTTAGTTTTAACTCTAACATTCAGGTCTTCGATCCATTCTGAGCTAATTTTTGTATGGTATAAAATACACTAAGTTTCTTGTTTTAATTAGGAATATGGTAGAAAACATTAACACTAGATTTTAGGTCAATTATAAATTTAAAAAATTTAAGATAAACATTAAAGTATTTGAAATAGAATGTAAAACTCCAAAGAAGTAACGAAAAAGAGAAATAAAACTAAATTTGACCAGGCCAATAGAATGCAGGAAAGAGGGGGAAAAAACCCCACACAAGCATGTATGTAAACAAACAAGCAAAGCCTAGAGTAAATAGCACAAGAAAGGGTAGTAGAAATAAATACATCTACAATCACGGAATTCATAAGACTAAGTTCACCGATTAAAAGACAGCAGTATCACACTGCATGACAAATAAAACCAAAATCAACATTGTTTTTTTAATCCTCACCCAAGGATATGCTTTTTAAAATTTGTTTTAGAGAGCGGATAGGAGAGGAAGAGGAGAGAAACATTGATGTGAGAGAGAAACATTGATATGAGAGAGAAACATTAACTGGTTGCCTCCCATACATGCCCTGACCTGGGATCGAACCTGCAACCTGGGTATGTGCCCTGACTGGTAATCGAACTCATAACCTTTGGGTGTATGGGACGATGTTCCAACCAACATAGGCATTGGCCAGAGCCAAATAAACTTTTTTTTTTAAATCAGCAATAATCTGTTTTAAAGAGTTGCATCTAAACATAAGGACACTAAAATATTAAAAAGTAAAGGGACAGAAAAGATACATGAGGCAGGTGTTAAACAAAATAAAGTTAAGGAAGCTATATTAATATAACTCAAAATAGATTTTAAGGCCAAAATCATTTAAAATTTTTTAAATTTATTAGCTTACATATAAAACACCCTGGAATAGCGATTCTAATAACAACATAGCTACAAAAGAGTTGTGAAGATATTGATGACCACAGGGAAAAATTAGTAATTTAACATCACATTAAGGATTTTTACATAAAAGGTAATACATCAGAGAAAAATAAAACTGGTAAGAATATAAAAAATTTGAACCAGTTAACAAGTTTAATCTTACGGACATTATATAGAATCCTGCACCTAAAAGTTAGAAAAAACGTATTCTTTTCAATAAACTTGTAATACTTATAAAAACTGAGCTATTACAAAATCAAACAGCAAACAGTGACAAATGCCAAAAAACTCGTATCAATTAGACCCATTCCCCATGAAAATAAAACTAGAAATAATTAAATATGTTGGATATTAAAAGGCATACATCTAAATAATTAATGGTCCACAGAAGAATTAATTCTAACTAAAGTTGGAAAATATTTAGAACTAAAAAATAGTAAAATGCTCTACATCAAAATTTATGAAGGAAAAGAAAAGCACAAACATTAGAAATGAAAAAACTATGCATGTAAAAGATTTTTAAACTAGGAAGAGTTCAACCTAAACAATTTTATACCAATAAAACTGACAGCTCATTGACAATAGACAATGTTCATAGAAAAAAATATAACTTACCAAAACTGACTCAGGAAGAAATAGAAAACCAAACAGACCTATAACCATTAAAAAATTTGAATCAATAGTATAAAATCTACCTAGAAAACAAAATAAAACAGAAGAAAGCAAAACCTCACAAAAGCAAGGGTGATTTAAAAGTGATTTGTACCGATTATATAAGAAACAGATAATCCTTGTATTATATAAACTATTCTAGAGCCAAAACAGGCAAGGGGAGGAAACATGACTCCCTTGTTCATTTTATAAGGCTAAAATAACCTAAAAATAGAAATCAGACAAGAACAATTTGAGAAGGAAAATTATTTGCTATATCAAATAAGATGAATCTCAGGTATGAATTTTAGGTAACAATCTAAATTTGCTAATATAAAATTTTAGCAGAGTCTATCTAACAATTTGTTCAGATATAGCAATACAACTTCAAGATAAAGTTATGTTGATTCAAAGAATGAATGATTGCCGAACTGGTTTGGCTCAGTGGATAGAGCATCGGCCTGCGGACTCAAGGGTCCCAGGTTCGATTCCGGTCAAGGGCATGTACCTTGGTTGCGGGCACATCCCCAGTGGGAGATGTGCAGGAGGCAGCTAGTCGAGCTCTCTCATCAATGTTTCTAACTCTCTATCCCTCTCCCTTCTCTGTAAAAAATCAATAAAATATATTAAAAAAAAAAAGAATGAATGATTTAACTTGGACAATCTATGTCACTCATCAGATTAACAGATTAAAGAAAAAATATCCTTATATTATCTCAGCGGATGCAGAAACATCATTTGATTACAACAATAACAACTCTAGCAACAAACTCACAGTAATCAGAAATAGAAATTTCCTTAACCCAATAAAAAGCTTACAGCAAACATCATACTTAATTTGAAACTGCAGGAAAAACACCATTAAAGTCAGGGACAAGGCAAAGAAGCTCCCTATTACCACACCTATTTAACATTGTGCTGAAGGTCACTGACTGCATGGTTAAGAGGAAAAAATAGCACACACAAAGATTTGAAAGACCAAAACCCAAAGCTCATCATAATTTGTGAATTATATAATTGTCTACGTAGGAAATCTAGAAAAATCTACAAATTATTTTGAACTTATAAAAATATTTAGCAAGATTGATAGGTTCTAGATACACCTACAAAAATCAATTGTGGTCCTATATAACAGCAACAAGCTATCCAACAACAAATTTTGAAAAGTTGTTTATATTAGGCCCCCACCCCCCAAAAACTCCACAAGATGCCTAAGAACAAACCTAACATTACTTAAAGGTAATGGATTTACAGTGAATATTATTTTAAAACTTAAATAACAGACATAAAAGAAAACCTAAAGCAATGGAGACGCCACTCATGGATAGTAAAATTCCATGTTATAGACATAAATTTTCAGAAAAATCTCTGGATATTAAATCTCTAAATTCAATGCAAGTCGACAAGCTTGTGTTTGTGAAAGGGTATTTGTATGTGTGTATACTATGGCTATAAACCGATAATAAAATCTAACAATCATATGGAAAAACAAATGGTGCACCAAGAGGCTGCAGGCTCATCTTGGTTTGGACACATACCTAGGTTTCAGGTTCAATGCCAGGGTGCGACACATAGGGGAGGCAACCAACAGATGTCCCTCCCTCCCGCCCTCCCTTCCTCCTTCCTTTCCTTCCTAACTCTCCATTCCTCTCTCTCTAAAATCAATAAACATATCCTGGGGTGAGGATTTTTTTTTAAGTTACCTCCTTAGGATAAATTTTTAGAAGTCAATTTACTAGTCCAGAATAATATGACATTTTCATGGTCTTTAGAATGTATTTTACTAAACTGCTCTCTAAAAACATTTATGCCAATTAAAAGGATATATATTTGGACTTCTGCTATATATCCAGGAAACTGAAGTAAAAACAAAAACCAAAACAAACAAGAGAATAAACTTGGGGCATATAAATTTTAAGTGAGTGAAAGAAAACAACGGAGGCCCGAGTTAGCAGAACTAAGGCAAATGGTAACACAAAACTAAATCAACATCGAGGACTTCCTGGTAAAAGCATTCATTTCTGAACACTGTCCCTCAGGAAAATCAACTAGAAAAGAAAGACAAAAAAATATAATGAAAGCAAAGAAGCTGCATTTTTTTCTCCATGTAGGATTTATTTTCTTTGCCCATCTGGAAATGTAAAAATATCTCAAGTACAATAATAACCAGGTCAGCTAAAGAAGGAAGAAACAGGGTCTCATGAGAGGCGTACTGTGACCATCTTCAGATCAGTAATATAAACAGTTTAAATGGCATATGATTTTATAGACAAGCCTAAATACCTTTGGGGAAGAAGGTGAAGCATAGAAGGATGGATGGGTGGGTGGATAGATAAATGGATAATATAAATAAACTAGAGGCCTGGTGCACGAAATTCCTGCACTCTGGGGAGAGGGCCCCTGCCCCCTCAGCCCGGCCTGTGCCCTCTCGCAGTCTGGGAGCCCTGTGATCGATCACCCCGCAGAGAGAGGCCCCACCCACCCGCTGTAGCCCGCCAGTCGGTGGCCTGGGCCTCCCTCTTTGGGGCAATCACAGAGTCTCCCCTCACCCCTCCGATTGATCGCCCCGCCGGCTGAAGGCCTGCACCTCCCTCTTTGGAGCAATCAATCGCAGAGCCCCCTGATTGATCACCCTGCAGAGGGTGGCCTAGGCCTCCCTCTTTGGGGTGATCACAGAGTCTCCCCTCACCCCTCCGATTGATCGCCCTACCGGCCGGTGGCCTTGCACCTCCCTCTTTGGGGCAATCGATCGCGGAGCCCCCCGATTGATCACCCTGCAGAGGGTGGCCTAGGCCTCCCTCTTTGAGGCGATCGTGGAGCCCCCCTATTGATCGCCCTGCTGACCAGTGGCCTGGGCCTCCCTCTGCGGGAGATCGTGGGGCCCCCCCGACCAATCGTACTGCACCCGCCTTCACTGGCCTGGCACCAGTGCATGTCATAGCATGGTCATCCGGACGGTTGTTCTGCTGTTCGGTCGATTTGCATATTATGCTTTTATTGTTATAGGTGGTTTCTAAACAGATAAAGAAAGTAGCAAGTAGCAAGAAAAATGTCTGTGGGTAAAATAATTTAAAAATTATCTTTCCTTACCGTCCCATCTTCCATCAGTTTCAGACAAGAGCCAAAATCTGCTAACCGAATATGTCCGTTCATATCCATCAATATATTATCAGGTTTGATGTCTCTGAAAAAAATACATCCCATTTTTAGTTTGGAAGAATAAACATAATTACATACTTGGTAAGATCACCTTTCTGTCTAAAAATCCTAACTTCTTTTAAAATTAATACTCTAAGAACATCTATTTGAGTACTTTATGGGTTCAAATCCTGGCTCTGGTTCATATTAAAACTTTCTTAAACACAGGTCATTTCAGTCTTCTCCTGGAGATAAAATGTACTGTGATAATTTTTATTCCCCACCTTTAAACTTGCACATATTCCAACACGCCTGCAGTAGTCCTACTTTCTGCATAAACAGGGGTGGGGAACCTCTTTCCTGCCAAGGCCACTTGGGTATTTATAACATCATTCAGGGGCCATACAAAATTATCAGCAACCTGATTTTAAGAAATTGGGGTAGGGGGAGTAAGAGAGCAACCAAAGGATTTGTATGCATGCATATAAGCATAACCCATGGACACAGACAGTAGCGGGAGTGAGTGCATGTGCTGGGGGGTGGGAACGGCTGGGGATAGGTCAATGGGGGGGGAAAGGAGACTTATGTAATACTTTCAACAATAAAGAATTTTTTTTAAAAAGAATTTTAAAAAATTAGCCTGCTAATTTGGTCAAACATTTAATTAACTCACCCCTAATGCCTTGGCAGGCCCAGACAAAATGATGTTCCCCACCCCTGGCATAAAGAGAAGAGCCATAATTACTTGATACCTACTAACTTCTAGCCCATGAAATTAAACAGGGAAAAATGTACTTCTAAACCTTGAATGTAAATGTAGGTAAGTAAATTCTCAATTACTGCAGGTCATGACAAAACAAAGAAATTGCTTCATAAAGGGGACTTTAGAAAACAACAAACAACTGCTTAATAATAATGCATATTATATAAAGGTACCTATTATTAGTAACTGGCTTATAAGATATCCATATCTAATAACAAACTAAATCAAAACAGTTTTTGTATGTTTCTCCATTTGAACAATAAAACATGTTGCAAACCTAGGAAAATCATACATGAAATAATTTTTATAAAGATGACCCAGCAATGCAGTTTCTAAACATACTATTAAAGATTATAATTGTGAAAAACTGTAAGATTAGACCTTCACAATTCACTCTACTTTTAGAGGAAGGAAAAGGATCTTCTATAAGCATTACATACACGAAAAACTTATATTGCCATGTGGCTAATGGGAGCATGGTAAGGTTATTATAATTTAACCCAAATGATGCCAGTTGAGGCCTCTAAACCTCAATTTTCCCACCTGTAAGAGGGGATAATATTATTAATACCTTAACTACTGAAGTAATTCCTTTGAGTGTGTCATACATCACAGGTTGGCAAATTATGACCCACAGGTCAAATCCAGACCACTGTCCATGCATACATTTTACTGTAGGATTAATATATACCAATGCCACCATAGGATTCTGTATTTTTCTGAATGTCTTTAAACTTTGTAACTAATACAAGCCTGTGTGTAGTGTTTTGCAACTTGGTTTTATTCTAATATGTTTAAAATTTTTCCATGCTGATAAATTTTGCTCTAGTTCATTAATTTTCATTTCTATATGGAATACTTTCATATATCAAATTTATTTCTCAATTCCCCCTGCTTATAAAATTTAGATTGTTTCCAACAATTTTAGATTGTTTTAGACTTTTACGTTGTGATTACACAAAATGCTGAGATGAATATTTGTATGAATGTCTCCTAGTGCTCATGTGTGAACATTTCTCTCGGTTGTGCATGCAGAAGTGAAACTGCAGAGATGAAAGATATGTACATCTCCAACTTTACTGACAGGATAACTGGTAAGGCTGAGAATCTTTTTTATATTATCAATAGTCATCTTAGATTCCTATTCTGTAAAATGAGTTGATATCTTTCCCACTCTTTTATACTCTGTGTGTATTGTATGTTTTGGTTAATCTAGAATTCTGTTTATTCAAATTTAGTTGCATGTGTTACAATTCTCTTCTCCCAGCATGAGGGCTTGTTTTTTCACATTGTTTATATTGTCTTTCTTCATTATTAGAAAAACCCAAAAACTACTTAGTACTAATGTACTCTTCTAATTTACCCTTTACTCACTTTTTTCCAGCTTTATTGTGATTTAATCTAATCTAATAAAAGACAAACAAGCAAATTGACCGTACCTTCACTATGCCTTAAGCCACACCCACCAGCCAATCAGAGCAACTATATGCAAATTAACCCAACCAAGATGGTGGCCAGCAGCCACGGAGCAGAAGCGAGCAGGAGGCTTGGTTGCTCCAGTGATGGAGGAAGCCAAGCTTCCCAGCCGGCTCTGAGCTCCACTGAAGGCAACAAAGTTTCAATTATAAAGATAAATAAACCCCAGATACTGCTTCAGCCAGCAGTGCATGGAGCTGCAGCGAGCAGAGCGCTCTGAGCTCACTTAGGCACAAAGTTCATATAGAGGTAATAAATCCTAGAATAAAAAAAAAAAGAATAAAAAAAAAAAAAAGGAAAAAAAAGAGGCTGGGAGCTTCCGTCGCTGGGGCTGCCAGTCTGAAATGCCCTCAGCCCTCACCAGACTGACAGCACCCAGTGGGGACCCCCACCCTGAAGGGGGTGTGCCTAGCCTGAAAACAGCCATCAGCCCCTCACCCAGGCTGGCCAAACCTCCATGGGGTGAGAGTCCCCACTGGGGGGGGCTTGACCAGCCTTGCAAACAGCCATCAGCCCCTCACCCAGGCTGGCCAGGCACCCCAATGGGGACCCTCACCCTGAAGGGGGTGTGATCAGCTGCAAACAGCCATCAGCCCTCACCCAGGCTGGCCAGGCACCCCAGCGGGACCCCCACCCTGATCTGGGATACCCTTCAGGGCAAACCAGCCAGCCCCCACGTGTGAACCAGGCCTCTATCCTATATAATAAAAGGGCAATATGCAAATTGACCCTAACAGCAGAAAGACTGGGAATGACTGGTCACTATGACACACACTGACCACCAGGGGGCAGATGCTCAATGCAGGAGCTGTCCACTGGTGGTCAGTGCGCTCCCACAGGGGGAGCTCTGCTCAGCCACAAGCCAGGCTGATGACTGCCAGCACAGCGGTGGTGGCAGGAGCCTCTCCCGCCTCCTCAGCTGTGCTAAGGATGTCCGACTGCAGCTTAGGCCTGCTCCCCGCTGGCAAGTGGACAACCCCCGAGGACTGCCGGGCTGCCAGAGTGATGTCTGACTGCCAGCTTAGGCCCAATTCCCCAGGGAGCGGGCCTAAAGCAGCAGGTGGTCATCCCCCAAGGGGTCCCAGACTGCAAGGGCACAGGCCAGGCTGAGGGACCCCCCCGAGTGCACAAATTTTTGTGCACTGAGCCTCTAGTCTATAATAATAAAAGGGTAATATGCTAATTAGACCAGACATCTTCTGGACATCCTTCCTGACGAAGCCAGGGCTGGAGGGAAGCCAGCCTGGGTCCCGGGTGCCTGCAGGCAGCCCAAGGGAAGCCAGCCAGGTCCCGGGTGCCTTCAGGCAGCTGGAAGAGGGAAGCAGCCCATGTCCCGGAACAACTGGTTGCTATGATGTGCACTGACCACCAGGGGGCAGAGGCTCAACACAGGAGCTTCCTCCTGGTGGTCAGTGTGCTCCCACAGAGGGAGCGCCGCTCAGCCAGAAGCCGGGGTCATGGCTGGCGAGTGCAGTGGTGGTGGTGGGAACCTCTCCTGTCTCCACTGCAGCGCTAAGGACCCCTTGGGGGATGTCCAACTGCTGTGGGGAGTGGGCCTAAGCCAGCAGGTGGACATCCCCCAAGGGGTTCCAGACTGCTAGAGGGCACAGGCCGAGCTGAGGGTCTCCCCCCACCCCCAGTGCAAGAATGTTGTGCACCAGGTCTCTAGTACTTTCTATGTTAGGAAGACTACTCTGTCCACTATGTGAGTTGCAAATCTTTTTCCTCCAGTGAGCATTTGTTTTTTGGGTTTGTTTACAGACTTCTCCTCCCATGCACTCTTTTGTCTGTGTACTGAATTCATCAATATTTTCTTTTATGCTTTTGTGGATTTTGACTCAATTAGAAATATTTTATTGTCACTGAAATTGCAAAAGAATTATCCCATGTTTCATTCCATGGGAACACTTTTAAGTTTAACTTTTTTACATTTGGAGTTCTTCCTGGTATATCATGAAAGATATGATCTAGTTTTATTTTTCCCACACACCATGCATTTAACCTCTGATTTGAGACCTGACCTTAATCACATGTTAATGAATGTAAGTAATTGGGGCTATTATAAGACTTTCAATTCTGTTCCATTAGTCTATCTTTTCACACAGTAGAAATATATTTTTAATTATTAAAGACAAATTTTAATATCTGATGGGAACAGTCTTCTTCACTATATAGTTATATATTTCTTAGTAAATATATTCCATATTTTTAAGATATTATGGAACCTTTTCTTCTAAATCTTTTTATAATTATTGATTGTGGCTAGATTAGAAACTACTTCACAAAAACCGGAATTTTTGCCAGTTTTGTTGACCACTAGATCTTCAGCACTTGGAAAAGAGCCTGGCCCTCTGTCGTGTGCGGTAAATATTTACTCCATGAATTAAGACTACAAAAGCTATTGATATCCTCCTTAAATTTTTGAACTTTTTTACCTTTGTAGTTTTTAGGTTAATTCTATTTGATTTTCCATGTATATCATCTATAAATGTAATAATTTTACTATTTTTACATGTCTAATATTGTCATTTGCCTAATTGTTTAGCTAGTATCTCCGGTACAATGTAAAACATTATTGGTGACAATAGACATCTTTGTTGCGTCCTGACTTTAGTAATGTTACCTAGTAGGCATGATGCTTGACTTCTAAGGGGTGAGATACACATACAGCATGTTAAGGAAGCATCCATCAATTCCTATTTCACTGAAAAAAGTATTTACTAAATTCAACAACTCTTCCTAGTAAAAAATATAATCAATTCTAAAATGCAAATATTGTATGTCTAAAATTTATACCGAGAGATATCAGCTTTAGATATCGGGTTATTAGAGATATGAGGTTAAAAAGCAGGAAAAAATAGCTTAAAGGAGTTCAATGTGCTTGCCACTGGAAAGCAAACATAAGAGGTATGGAGGGGCACTATTTTTCAATATAATCTTTTCTACACTAGCTGAGTGTTATTTTAATTACATGCAGTATTGCTTGATTACAATTAATTAAAAATCAAAAATACATGTATATAACGACTGAGTCAATCCAAGAATATGAAAATATTCTGACTAAGCCACTATGATCATCTGCAGTCAGCAATATTTTTCAGTCAAGACAGTTAATTAATGGATATCAAGATCATAGACAGACACAATAATTTTATAATGAAAACCCTAATTGGTCTCTGTCCAACAGGAATTAAATTATACCTTTCATATCCGTATTATCTTGCCTTCTGACGCACTCCACATCCCACTCGGTCTATTCCATGGCTGAACAACAAGTCCCTCTGTCCCTAAAATGGCCAACAGGAGAGGAGCACTCTCCTGCACTTCTGCATCAGAAGCTCAGGAGGATGTGAGTTAGCCCTCTAGCCACCGGTTGGGTTTGAAAATATTTATGTTCTATTTTTATTTTGGGAACAAAGTATAATACTGATATGAGGTATAACTTAGAGTACTCATGGGAGGAGGAAATGTGATTTTCCATCTAGCTGATACTAAATATGACCTAAATTACTGGGCATGAGAAAGGCCTAAAATTTATGTTACGTCCATGTTCTTTATCACCTCAAACAAAGAAAACACATCCCTTCCTTCTTTTTCAACCACACTGCAGCTTGACCTTCTAAGTTTCCTTTTTCCTTCCAGATGATTATTTCCATCTCAATCTAATTTCAGAGTGACCAAAAGAAAAGCGTCTGGGAGAAAGGACCAGGTCTGGCGTGACCTGGGCCTAATCTATGTGGAGATGGCTCTGGTTCTCTTTGCACGCCAGGTTTCTGAAGCGCCGGCAAAGTGAGGCAGACCAGATTCAAATCCCCACAAATGTCAGGGAGATGTGGATGCAGCGACTGAGTAAAGAATGCTCTTCATTATCTCCTAAGAATGTGCTCACTGGAGTACAGGATGGAAAGAGATCCCAAATATAACCTAGGTAGAAAGATGGTTACACTTACATATCGACAACACACTTGCTCTTAGAACCTAGTCAGCATTTTGTTAAGAAACTCAAGCAGTCCTGGCTGGTGTGCTCACTGGTTACAGTCCCCCCCCCCTTACCCCCTGCCCAAGGGTCTCGGGTTCGATTCCTGGTCAAGGGCGCGTAGCTGGATTGCAGGCTCGATCCTCAGCCCTAGTCAGGGCACCTGCAGGAAGAAACCAATCAATGTGTCTCTCGCACATCGATGTTTCTCTCTCTCCCCATCTCTCCCTCGCTTCCACTCTCTCTGGAAAAAATATCCTTGGGTGAGAATTAACCAAAACAAAAACAAAAAAACTGTCAAGCAGTCCTGGCAAGGCCCATGTGAAAAGAACAAAGGCCCCAGGCCTAGATCCCTGGCTGAAGCCCGAGCTGATGAGCCACACCCCCCTATCTGAGGGAGCCATCGTGATAGTTGATCTTCCCATCCCAGGTGAGTCACTACAACTCATGCTAAAGAGCAGAGAGAGAGCAGTCCCTGCCTCATCCTGTCCACACTGCAGACTCGTGAGCAAAGAGTGACTGTTGTCTTCTATTAGTCACTACATTCCAGGGTCTGCGGTGGACACAGACGTGCTGCTCCTCCTTCGACGGAGGGCTTGGTCCTCTTGTCAGCAGACAGCTCCCAGAGAGCCTCTCCACCAGAAGGCGTCCTCTCGGACAGCCACAGCCACTGAGTGACCGATACAGAAATGTAAAGACGCGCCATTTGGCTAACTGAGCACAACTCTGATGGGCCACATACTCTCCAGGATGCCTAGTGGGGCTGGCTGAGGTCTGGCCTGCCGTGCAATCTGGCTTCTCCCCCTTTCTAATCCTGCTTCTGCCAACACCCTTCCACAGGTGTTAATGCACCTTGCATTACACATTCTATCTGTGCCTGCTTCTAGAAAACACATTATACAGCAACGGATAAACAGGACAACAAGCCAGCAAACTCCACTTTCTGATAGAAGAAGCAAAGTAACGTCTGGGATTCAGAACCACTCAAGTCTGTGACATCTTGCAAGTAAGGTGGCAGCCAGCCAACCAGATACCAAGTATTGTCAATAAAAGGGGTAGAAAAGCCCTATCTGCCGGAAGCCGGTCCATCCTTGCTCCTTGACACAGTCGCTGCAGGGAAGAAACATCTGCACAGCATATGTTTCAAGGGACCTGGCGTATATGGCATACTGTTCTTAATATGTTTGCTCCCCTACTTAGCGCTATGTGTTTTAACAGAGGTCACCTCTCAAAGAAAGGTTGTTTCCCCAGGTGGGGATTTTTCCCTGGAGTTAGGGATTAACAGGACTAAGGAAGGGAATAAATCAGTAAAACCCCTTAACTAAGTGCCAGGCGGGTAGTTAATCACTTTAACTACGAACAATCACGCTTAAGCTACATAATCTTTACTTAGGATAATCTCCTTCAGTTACTTCCTTGTAGCTTAACAGAACAATAGAGTAGTGACCTTGGAATGGAGATAACAAATGCCCTAACCTTTGGAATAGAATGGATAGGATTAAAATCAACTGGTATAAATACAGATGTAACAGGAGAATAAAGACAGAACCTGGCTGGAGAACCTGGCTAGGCTGCTGATGAACTGAACGCTGTCTCCGTGTCATTTCTTCTTCGCCGACTCCATCCACACCTCTGGGAACCCCTAGACCTGCTGGGGTTGGACCCCAACACCTATCCTGTCTGGCTGTGGATAGAGCATTGGCCTATGGATGGAAGGGTCTCTGGTTCGCTTCTGGTGAAGGGCATTTACCTCCGTTGCAGATTCAATCCCCAGGGTATGTGTGGGAGGCAACCAATTGATGTGTCCCTCTCACATCAATGTTTCTCTCTCTCTGTCCCACTGCCTCCCTTTCCCTCTCTCTAAAAATCAATGGAAAAATATCCTCAGGCGAGGGTTAACAAAAAAAATTAAAAAATAAAATAAAAAGGAGAAGGGAAATTCAGGCGAAACATTAATTCTAACCTTGAAAATCAATGAAAACAATGAAAGAGAAATGTTTAGAAGAGATAAAATCTCTACATTATCAATGTAAAAACATTACTCAAGTTTCTTCCTAACTTGAATATGAATCATACCAATCATACCAATTATCATTCACTGAAGTTTTTAAAATCAGTAATTTTCCTTGTCCCCAATCAAAAGCAAATTACATTTGGCTTAAAAGGAACAGTATTATTTTAAAACTCTCAGTCAAAATATTTATAATGATACATTTTTTCTTATAGTATTAAGGATAAAAAGCATTCCAAAACAATGACCATGTTGAAAGGCCAATATTCTGTGGGTCGTTCTTACTTTAATACTTCACTGGACTGTCAGTACCAGAGCATGATTATTGTAAATATTATGCCTGGAATGGAAAAGGTGGATATAACAAAACTGTATTCTTCTGAAATTGTTTTAAAATGTATTTGTGAACTGTTATTTTATCTAAGCACTCCTGTCTTCACTGAAATCAACTTGTTTCAAAAATGTATACTTATTCACCTGACTTTTCTTTGGTAAATCCAATTTCATATTCCAAAGTTAACACAACTCTTGAAAACAAATAGTGCAAGCTGCCTCCTCCACGTGACAGGCATATTCACACTGATGTTGTTGTTGTGTCTATCATATAAAGGCTATATGAAATGTAGATTAGCCAGACAAATATGATTTTTTTTTTTTGTAAGAAAGCCCTCACTAGCCCTAGCCGGTTTGGCTCAGTGGATAGAGCATCAGCTTGCAGACCAAAGGGTGCCGGGTTCGATTCTGGTTCAAGGGCATGTACCTCGGTTGCAGGCTCCTCCCTGGCCCGAGCCCTGGTTGGGGCATTCAGGAGACAACCAATCGATGTATTTCTCTCACATTGATGTTTCTCTGTCTCTCCCTCGCTCTTCCACTCTCCCTAACAATCAATGGAAAAATATCCTCGGGTGAGGATGAACAAAAAAAAAGCCCTCACTAGAGGCCAATGGGTGTCCTGTATATCGAAAAACTAATCGCACCCAAAGAGAGGCCTGGCCTTTGCCCTCAGGCAATGGGAGGTGATCCCGAGGCTCCTGGAATATCAGGCCAGACAGAAGTATCTTTGTTTTCCTGGGGACTTGGCCACCAAGCAGTCTAGCACTGTGATTTATGAGAGATGTAATTTACAGGGGACATGGGGTATCTGCTTTACTTCTGAAACTAAAGGTACCACCCCAGCCTCTGGGAAGGGCTACAGACTAATGGGCAGTCATGCAAGCAATATGCTGAGACTCCCAGAACGCTGGAACACAAAAGCTCAATGTGCTTCCTTGTTGGCAACACTCCACGCTACTGCGCACACGGATGCGCCTGGCACTTCTCCTGGACTCTGCCCTGTGTGCTGCGTCTCCTGGCGGGTTCCATCTGCACCCTTTCCATCAATAGGCTGTAACTCTAAGCACAGCTTTCAGTGAGTTCTGTGAGACCCTGCAAGATATGGAAACTGAGGGTGGTTTTGGGAACCGCCCAAATCTGCAATTGGTGTCAGACGTAAGGGTGGTCTTTTGGAATTGTTCCCGCTATTTCTGAAGTTGGCCCCAAATCCTCACAGTCACTGAAATATCAAATGCACTGTAATACAGTGACTGTCCTTATGTAACTGAAAGGGCGAGGGCTAGGCCCTCCACCTTGCCCCAGGGTAAAGGCTACGCCCTCCACCTTCCCCCAGGGTAAGGGCTACGTCCTCCATCTTACCTTGGCCACGTGTTGGGCAAGGAGCTTCTTCACGGAAGTCTAAGACTCTGCTAGCCACACCCAGGAACGGGACATCGACTTGTGCCTGGCCAATCGGCAGAGCACAGTCCTTTCTCCTCCCCTTACTCCGACCCCCCCTATATAATGGGTCTCTGGGCGGGGTTCGGGCGCTCAGCCACTTGGTTTGCCTTGGTGTCGGTGAGCCTGGTGGATGGGGAGCCCAAGTTAACTTGAAATACAGATTCTTATGCTTTTGCATCGAATTGGCCCCCTGATGTGGTTTCTTGGGAATCTTGAAATCTGGGCATAACAGTAACATAATTTCAATAATGGTGCACAGCCTGAGTTCACCGATAGCTAACAAATTTTAACTATAATGTTATCTATTCTTTAGTAATTTCAGATTATAATAAAATTACCTCCTCCATTAGCAGTATGAAAAATTACAATTTTGAAATGGGACTCCAGCCTGGGAGAGACTGAGAGCGGTTTTATATTAGCTTCATGCCACGAAGTATTTCTATCTCACTGTAAAAGTGTAATGATTTTACATCTACCAAGAGGATACCTGCCGAATCACACCACAAATCCACACTGAGAGATGAATCAGCCCAAAGCCCTGGTGGAGGCCGGCACATACCCACCCTTCATAAAAAGCTCAGGGGATCAGGGATGGAAAACTCTCCAGAACTGAATTCCGTGGGTTTCCCCCAACAAACCCTATTAAGATAGGTTGGATCCATTTCCTATAATGCATCAGTACTTACTTACTTACTTACTTACTTACTTATTTATTTATTTATTTATTTATTTTTAGAAATATATTTTATTGATTTTTTACAGAGAGGAAGGGAGAGGGATAGAGAGTTAGAAACATCAACCAGCTGCCTCCTGCACACCTCTTACTGGGGATGTGCCCGCAACCAAGGTACATGCCCTTGACTGGAATCGAACCTGGGGCCCTTCAGTCTGCAGGCCAATGCTCTATCCACCGAGCCAAACCAGTTAGGGCATGCATCAGTACATTTTTAGAGTTAAACATAATCTATAAAATGTTAACAATAAGAAGATGAGGTCAATAAAACTGCAATCACAAACCTTGAATATGGAACAAATTCCACTGGGGAAACATGGGAGTTATGAAGAAAGCCATGAATGAGTGAATTGTTTCTAGTTTTTGTCTTATTTTTTAACTAGGGTAAGGAGAGATTACTTCAAAAAACACATTCCACTCCAAGAATTTGTTCAAGTCAGTACTTAACTTTAAAACAAACACAGGAGAGCACACATACACCAATAAGTCCCATGAAACCAGCTTGATTTGCCTTTAGAGAGAGATTCTATTCAACAAAAAGCTTGTGTGCCTGCACCCTTACGCTCTTAGTCTAATCTGAAGTTTGGACATTTTCACATGAATTAACTATGCCAGAAAAGAAGTAAAAGTATGCATGAAAAACATGAAAACATAACTTGACAATGTCTGTTCATTAGTTATTTTATCCTGTTTTAGATTCTTTACTTTTAAATATAATTTCAATCTCACAACTCTTTAGTCCTCCACATATTTTAGTCCTCCACTTTATCGTACATATTCTTACTTTAAGTTATCTACATCCACTATGGAATGAGGTGAAAAGGAAAGAAATGACTAGGTAAAGAACTTGACTGAGAAAATAAAAGCCAGTGGACACTATTCAACAGTAACTGATGCAACCAATTTTGAAATTTAAATATAATTTAGCCTAAATACCAGATAACAACAACTGTTCCTAAAATATGATTTAATGATGAGAGTACTACACTGCAGCAACCTATTAATCCACACCCAGTAAGGAAACCTTGCAACAACCATAACGCTCCAGGTCTAGTAAAGAAAACCACCAGAGAGGAATAATACAATACATCCACTGAGCACAACAGGAAAATACTAGTCTATAACTCCAGGAGCTTAAAATCTAATGAAGAAAATAAGGCAAATATAAAAATAAAGAAGGTGATAAGGAATATTATCCTATATTGAACACAGCATAAATTACCAGTGATCTTATACAAATTGTTCACCTTAGTTCATCTCATTACTGTGTACCATATTCAGGGATGTGATGTGCCTTGGAGAGGCAAAACCATTAAAACCACCGCAGAATAAATACTTTGATGAGAAACGTATCTTAGTCCCCAATAAATCTGGTATAAATAGACCTCTGCTTCTAGATATCACAAGGCAATGAAAGAACATCTTACTCACCTGTGTACATAATGCAGCTGATGAACGGAATCAATTGCTATCACCATCTCAGCCAAGTAAAATCGAGCCATATCTTCAGGCAATCTATCTTCAAATTTGCTGAGCAGAGTAAGCAAATCCCCACCAACATAATAATCCATAACTAGATACTTGGAAAGAAACAATAAAATGTACTCAGTAAATTTTTAAAAGGGTGAAAAAGAGTATATTTAATGTAACCCAAGGTCAAACAGCACTAAGTAAAAGACTTTTGTTGTCAACTAACAAGAAGCTACATAAGATTATCATCAGCAGTCATTACAAAACTGGTAAAAGTCATAAAGCAGTAAAATACATTTTTAAAAACTGGGACAGGGAACAACAAAGGATTACTATTGTTTTATTATTGTATTTTGCAAAGTAACAACATCACGACCTCCAATAATACACCATAGTTTTACCAACATTTCATTGAAGAATGAACATTTTAATTCTGCAAAGTTCATTTCAAAAACTCAGAATATATTACAGTTCTTTATGTTGAATAAATTCATTTTCATCATCACTACATTTTCCTTATTTCATCTTGGAGCAGTAACAACTTCATTATAATGAGCAGCTGGATAAGCATTTGAAAACTACTGCAACAAAGAATACAGTAATTCTCACGATACCTATGCTTCTCTTCCCATTTCTAATCGTGCACAAATATCAGAATGGACCTTTCTAGGGTACATATAAACAGAAGGCAACTAATTTTAGATATGGACTATTATGAGTTTGTGTCTGATACTGAGATTTATAATAAGAAATATCTATCTATCTATCTATCTATCTATCTATAGGCACAGAGCAGAGATCCTGAAAACTCTTAGAATTTCTTAAGTGACAAGACAAAGACAAAGATGTCTTTTATATATAAAAGCCTAAGTGACCGTTCGACCGATAGCTATGACGCACACTGTCCACCAGGGGACAGACGCTCAATGCACAGGCATGGAAACATGGAACAGACTGATGAATCTCAGAGGGAAGGGGGAGAGGGCAGGAAGAGACTAACCAAAGATCTTATATGCATACTAGAGGCCTGGTGCATGGATTTGTGCACTGGTTGGGTCCCTCAGCCTGGCCTGCGGGGATCGGGCCGAAACCAGCAGTCCGACATCCCCCAAGGGGGCCCAGATTGCGAGAGGGCACAGGCCAGGCCGAGGGACCCCACCAGTGCATGAATCTGTGCACCAGACCTCTAGTTATTGATAATAAGCCCCTTTCAACTAGACCAGAGTTGATGTTAATGAGGCAACTTGTGGAAAGCTCCTAGGTAACCTAAGGATGAGAGCTGGCTGCCAGGGGAACCAACCAAGACGAGAGAGTTTGAACTTTCAGTCCCGCCCACCCCTAGCCTCTAAGAAATGGGCTGGAGTAGAGATTGAATCAATCATGATTGATCCATGATTTAAACAAACATGCCCGTGTAATGAAGCCTTCATAAAAATCCAAAAGGATGGGGTTTGGAGAGTTCCAGGTTGGCCAACAAGTGGAGGTGCTCTTGAGCAGTGCGCTCTCAGAGAGGGCATGGAAGCTCTGTGCCCCTCTCCCTGTGCATCTCTTTCACCTGAGTTCTGTGAGCTGCTCTAGCAAATTAACTGAACCCACAGAGGGAATCTAAGCATGTCAATACAATGCAAATTAGTCACTTCTAAC
Organism: Myotis lucifugus; assembly: GCF_000147115.1. NCBI lineage: Eukaryota > Metazoa > Chordata > Mammalia > Chiroptera > Vespertilionidae > Myotis > Myotis lucifugus. Next base: position 316,320 of record NW_005871558.1, on the reverse strand, counting down.
TGAAGGTTAGGTGGAAGTTCTCAACTGCCCAGTTAAGTGGATTTTTAACTATTAACATTTCCTTTTCACTTGCACCAAGTCCCCAAAATTAATGCTAGAACTATATATAGTTTGAGTTCAAAAGATCTACCTGCTGCAAACCTGTGTAGGAATGAAGACCTCACTTCTTTTTATCTGTATGGGAATGAAGATCTCATTTCTTTTCACTTTTGACAGCATGGGAAATAAATAAAACAACTTGACATTGTGTTTGATTCAAGCAACATTAGCTGTCAAAATGAATTCACCACAGTGTGAGTTTTCCATGTAAGTGCTGCTTTGCCTTGTAATTTAGGTTAAATATTTTTAAAAAACATATGAAGCCTACAGAAAAAGCTATTTTCCAAAGCAATTCAGTATTTCATAATAATGGTTGAGGATGGGTATTTTGGTTCAAAAATATTTCAACCTTGGTCCTTTGTTCAAAATATTGCAATAATATGTTACCACTACAAAACCACTGAACAGCTGTATTATATAGCAGGACAGGATATTCAGCTTTGATTTCTGACACAAATTCATGAAAATGATAACACTTGTGTCCATGAGACTTAATGAAGTTCAACGTTGATACTACTGGTTCACTAACACATGACAGGTTAAAATATTTGCTGCAAACCACCTGCTGATTAATAAGACAGCATGAGGTGCTTACAGCACCTAATATTTAACCATTTGTGTATATGTCCAACTAGGCCTCTTTCTGCTTCACACGTCATCATTCTCCACTGTAATACATCGTAGCAGATTCCAATTCAGTTTGTGCCAGATTAGTGTTTTCTGAACGTCTTTGGAAATGCTATTGACTATATTGTATCACACAAACTATTCATACAGGCTAATTTCTCAGTTACTTCAAACTCAGCATTGACTCTTCAAATAACAAGAACTGAGCAGAATCAGTAACATTTTTCAACTCAAAGAGCCAAAGAAAACCACTCAAAATCATTTCCCTGGTTTTATAATCAACCATTGATGTTGTTCCCAATTTCCTCAATTCTTGAGCAACTGTTCTCACCAAAAGGCTAAAAGTCTTAGACAAGTTAATTTTCTGTGGACACATTTCTTTGGCTGCTGCAATCAGACATGATTTAATTATCTCAACATTGGTGTAAGGCTTTCCTTGCTTGGCTAACAAATGAGCCACTCAAGGAACTTCCTACAGTTGCAGCCTCATGTCATTTTTTATTTTTGTAAAGTAATTCTGCTATGATAAGATATTCTGTTTTAAATTTTCTAACTTTACTGACTGCTGTTCTCCTGTGTTAGGAATGTTGGAATGAGTGCTCAGAGTGCAAACATTTTTATTTGCTTCTATTAGTACAGTTGTAGTGTAGTTGCATAATAAACAATACGCTGTCATTTAATTTGTTAACAAAATAATCCACATTCTGCTGTGCTTTAAACGAATGATATTTGAAGTCTATCGTTTTCTTCTCCTTAATTTGCCATAATCCATATGCACTATTAACAATGACACAATACAGCAATATATATAGCACTTCCAAAGCTATCAAGTTATAACTGTCACTGCAATTTGCAAAGCAATGGCAGTAACACATGCAGAGTGTTTCCCTGTCACAGGGCCAGTCTCTGTCACAATAGTCAACTCAGCCACTGTGGTGCAAAGGCAGCCGTAGACAATACATAAATCAACGACATGGCTGTTTTCCAATAAAATTTCATGGCCACTGAAATTCAAATGTAATATAATATTCACAAGTCACAAAATACTCCTCTTTTGATTTCTTCTCAACTATTTAAAAATACAAAAACAATTCTTAGCTTGCAGGCTATACAAAAATGGGTGGTGGGCCAGATTTGAGCTGCAGGCCATAGTTTGCTGAAATATGATTTATAGGAACTCCCAGATGTGTAGTGCTATTCACCCTCAGACGCACCAGACTCATAAATGAATCACATGACATCCAAAGCTAACACAGGCCACATTAAATGAATCATCTTCCCATCTGCTCTAAATTTTCTTATCCCCCTGTTTCTCCAACTCAATTCATCAAGTACCAACCACTGAATCCCACAAAGCAGACCTGGCCAACTGGGAGTCATTCTGATTCCTCTCCTCCACTGACTTCCACTCCAGCACATCGGTGAGAGGAAAACATCGGAAGGTGTCTCCTGTGCACGCCCAGCCTGGGGATGGATCCGCAACCCGAGGGTGTGCCCTGACCGGACTGAACCCACAGCCTTTTGGTGGATGTGATGATGCCCAACCAACGGAGCCACCCGGCCAGAGCTCGTTCTCTAGTTTTGCTCCTGAAATCCCTCCCCACACCGCTGCCAGGATGGTCTATGTAAAATATAAAACTGTATCACACTCCCCTTAAAACCCAACTTGAAATTAAAATAAAATCTGAATTCCTCAGCATGATCCACACACTGGAAGCCTCATTTCATATCTTTCTCCCTTCACTGCTGTCCTCTAATCACACTAGCCTTCCTCTCATCTTTCACAGCCTAGTCCTTTCAGACACCAAACTCACAGGAACAGAAATCACTCATGGCTACCAGAGGGGGGAAGCCGGGGAGTGGGGACTGCAGAAATGTACAAACTTCAGTTGTAAGATAAATAACTCCTGGGATATAATGCACACACGATGCGATCACTAACACTGCTCCATGACACATAAGAAAGTTGTTAAGAGAGGAAGTCCTAAGAACTGTCAACATAAGGAGATTTTCCCCCCTTTTTATTTTCTTTTTATTGTAGCTACATGAGAAAACAGGTATTAGCTGAACCTACTGTGGTAATCAGTTCACATTATATGTAAATTAAACCCTCATGCTGTAGGCTGTAAGCTTATTCAGTGATATATGTCAATTATTTCTCAGTAAAACTGGAAAAATGATTCTTACCAGGTTGTTGTCATCCTGGAAAGCATAATGCAAAGTTGTAATCCATTTATTGTCTCCATTCACTAACACATCCCTTTCTTCACGAAAACATGCCGTCTGAAAAGAGAAAATGCATTTTAGATAGAGGACACTTTATGTAAAACTAGGAAATACACTGTGCAAACATTCGCTCAATGTATTTATTATACTTGCTATTCTGGAAAAAGAGTACATCCAATATTATATGACTTTCAACAAGTCAACCAGAAATCAGACACCTGGAGGAGTATGCTTCAAATACCATTAAGAGTTCAAAGAATCAGGAAGCACACAGCATCATTCAACACTCATGGTCCAACCTACCACCTAGATAATACCCTAAACATTTTCCACATTTACTTCTGATCTTTTTATTTTTAAGGAAATGAGATACAAGTTGTAGCCTTCCTACTACTATTGGATTCTCCTCCCTTCCTCCCCTGATATAATAAATAATCTGAAGTTAGCATTTAGTAGTAGTATTCCCATCATATGCTTTGATCACATGTCTGTGACTAAAAAAATAATAGAAGTGTTTTGAAAATTTCCACAAATGGTATAATTTTTATCTACTCTTTTGCAACTTGATTACTTTTTACTCAATCATGACTTATTTTCCTTTTAATTGCTATGATATTCCATGTTTGAATACTAAGAAATTTATGCAACCCTCCTCATCATGAAAACATAGGTTATTTCCAATTTTATGTTATTACAATGTTGCAATGAATATATTTGTACAAATGTACAAGAGTTTATCTAGATTATACATTTAAAAGTAGAAATGGTAGAAGCATTTTCAACTGCAGCCACATAAAACCAATTTTCTTTTCTAAGTGGTGTGCCAATTACTACCCTCACCCCACTATATGAAATCTACCCTTTTCCTCACATCCTCAACTGTACTTGGCATTATTAGACTTTTAAGTGTGTATCAATATGATAGGTGTGAAATAATATCTTATTGTTCTCTTCATTAATTTATTCCTACTTATAGGTGCAGATAAATAACTTTAGATATATGCTTATTGAACACCTGAACTTTCTCTGAACTGTTCACTCCCTTTGTCCATTTTCTCTAATGAATTGTCTTTTTCTTCTTCTTTTTTTTTTTTTTTTTTTTTACAGAGAGGAAGGGAGAGGGATAGAGAGTTAGAAACATCGATGAGAGAGAAACATCGATCAGCTGCCTCCTGCACACCCCCTACTGGGGATGTGCCCGCAACCAAGGTACATGCCCTTGACCGGAATCGAACCTGGGACCTTTCAGTCCCCAGGCCAACGCTCTATCCACTGAGCCAAACCGGTTACGGCTTGTCTTTTTCTTATTAACTTGTAAAAGTTTTGATTTTTTCTGAGAATATTTCCATATTATAAAGGTAAAGTAGAAACGGAAAGTCTCCATGAGTCCCCCTTACTTTCATTATCCACTTGTGTCCAGAGGGTACCATGTAAGTTCTGTTGAATATCTTCTCAGAAAATTTCTGTGTATACATAAGCTTATACACACATACCATACACAATTCATGTAGTATCCCATATCCCTTATCTTTTCTTTACAAATGAGATCACAGTACTCTGTAAGCTGTTTGGTTAAGTAACAATATATCTAAACACCTTTCCATTAGAGACCTAATTTTTCTTAATGGTTGTACCATACTCCATACACACTGAAAAATCATCATATAGTACTCTACATATAGGTGCTTCATACTTATATAGCACAAGGTAAATTCAATAGCGATGACATACAAAACAATTAACATTACCTATTTTACCCTAATTAGGTATCCTGATTTTTAATAAGTATTTACATAAATTTTATTTGATCAAATAGAATTTCCAAAGCCATGTATAAAATAGTATCACCAGAGAAAATATTAAAAGCAATTAAAGATTAAACCCTTTAATTGGGTTATTAAAATCTACATTATGCTTTGGTTCATTTCAGGGAGAAAGTGGAATCACTTGGCATGCTCACCACTACGTTCTGGTGTGGAATTTAACTGCTGTGAAGCTGTGTTTGCTGCTAACCTTCAGAGGTGGTAAAGGCTATGAGGGCCTAGGAGACACCCTTCTCCCAGCTTTCCTTTATTATGACTGCTATCTGGAATTTTCGAGACATTCCAGCTAGAATCTAATAAACATCTGATAGATGACTCCAAACTAAATAAAGCTCCAAAGACTTTTTGTCAACAAATTAAACTTCAGTAGATTCTATTCTATTCTGTTTCATGAAAAAAAAATTTTTAATAAAATATAAAGAAACTATTTATATAGTTTAATGTAAAGCTTTGATATAAAACTTTAAATATATACAAGAACAATAAAATAGCCATCTCCCCCCAATGTACCCATCAATCAACTTCAACAATTATGTTATTCCTCAATCTTGTTTCATCTTACTCCCAACCTCCCTCCATGCACATATGTGCACGTCCATGTGTACAAATTTTCAAGCAAATCCCAGACATCAGTTGGCTTTATCCATAAACATCCAGGATGAAACTACTCCTATTAGTGCCTCAGACACTGAGTTTAGATGTGAAGTGCAGTCTCTTTTTTTGGTTCCATAAGTCACACTGTCCTCAGTTGTCACAACTGGGGCGAAGGGCGTTAATGCCACTGGCATCCAGTGGGAAGGGGCCAGGATGCTGCCACACATCCTACAATGCATAGGACAGTCCCACAAGGAATTATTTGGCACCAAATATCACAAGGGCCCTTGCTGAGAAACCCTGTCCTTGATCAATATTAACCAAACCACGATGCATACCATGAGGTTCATAAAGTTGTCCCAAGGATTCAACATGGTTAAAGGCTGTAAAAATCTCTACTTCAATTGCCCTTAAAAAAAAACTGAATTAAAAAAATATATTCCCCTTCAAGAACAGAACATTTAAGTCTCTAAGAATACAATGACCAGTAGGAGGGGTTACTGGAGATCACATGACTTCTTCAGATCCTATCACTCTGTTTCTATTCAACCAAACATTCTGCTGGGGACAGTGATGGGTTTGACGGATTTGCAGTTTGATATTTTTATTGTTTAAATTTTATCCTTAATGGGCTATTGGTTAAAGAGAAAGAGCAATAGGAATACCTATGATAAAACAGAAGTTAATATGGCCCAGATAAAAAGAATAATAATTCTGCAAAACTGTCACATGGTTCTCTTCCCTAGATCCATAGGTACACATTCATAAAGCGACATTCTTATACATTCCTATACAGTACATCCAATTACCTGAATACTTGGAAATCATGTGTTAAAACAAGAAAATCCACTCATGACTATATGTACTTTTGGCTTCTCGTTTAGACTTCTATCTCCTATAAAATATTAACAGAGAAATTCTTTCAAATAATAACTAAATTATTCCAATATTCCAGGGGAGAAAAGCCAAAACTTTTCATTAAAAAAAAAAAGTGGAATTTTAAATTGAAAAATGTAAGAATTCCAATATCAGGTCCTTTTTTAAATGTTTTTATTGAGTTTTTAGAGAGTGAGGAAGGGAGAGGTATAGAGTAGAAACATCAAGAGAAACACTGATCGGCTGCCTCCTACACACACCCCAACCCCCAATGGGGATCAAGCTGTAACCCGGGCCTGTGCCCTGACTACAAATCGAATTGATGGCCTCCTGGTTCTTGGGTCGGTGCATATCCACTGAGCCACACCAGCCAGGCATCCAATGTCAGGTCTTATACACCAAGACATCAATTTACTTTTAAATCTCCAATGTATATTTGATGGCTGAACCAAACATGAGATGTCACTTTTTAACTTATTTGTCAGAAAAAATGTTTTAAGGAAGAGAAATCATTTGATAACATCTAAAACTGGCAAATGAGGGAGACAACAAACACGTTTTCGAAGACAATTTAGCAATAGCTACTAAAGATTAATGTGTACCTGTCCCCCAAACCCAAGAGGTTTCATTACTGAGGAGTTAATCCAGGGAGTGGATAAATTCTAGGGTCAGCACAACGTGAAAATCCTATAGTGTAAAAATTATTTTTAAATCACTTCCACCCCGGTATACACCAACTGGAGCACCCCAGGACAGTCAACAGCACATCTCTGATTAGCATCATTCACAGTCCCTCTGACTTTCATTTCACATGCACATGCTCTGAGACGGCACGACGCACCCGACGTCATAGAGCAGTGGTCCTCAACCTGTGGGTCTCGACCCCTTTGGGGGTCAAATGACCCTTTCACAGGGGTCGCCTAAGACCATCGGAAAACACATATATAATTACATATTGTTGTTGTGATTAATCACTATGCTTTAATTATGTTCAATTTGTAACAATGAAATTGGGGGTCACCACAAGATGAGGAACTGTATTAAAGGGTTGCGGCATCAGGAAGGTTGAGAACCACTGTCATAGAGGAAGTGCTGTTCAACAGAACCCCCAGGTCCCTAGTTGGTCCACCTTCTCTCTGCCGTTCAGAGCCTGGTCATGTTTGTTTTATAATTAATGTGCAGACTCTTCAGCTACTTAATGGAAAGGACAGGGAGAAGAATTTCCATTCCATCTTGCCTCAGACACAGGATATACTAGTGCATTCTAATTCAAGAAAATAATATTTAACTTTCAACTACCCCTTGTTTTACCTACAACTTTGCCACTTCTTCCCATCAGCAATGAAAGCTAACAGTTATCCTGCCTTTTCACAGTTCTTCCCCAGCACATCCAACTTCATCAACATAAGCGCAGCCCTGGCCGGCGGGGCTCAGCTGGTTGGAGTGCGGTCCTGTACATGGAAAGGTTTCAGGTTCGATCCCCGGTCGGGGTGTGTAGAAGGCAGCCGATGGACGTTTCTCTCTCTTTTTCTTTCTCTCTCTCTCTCCCTCCCCCCCCCCCCTTCTCTTTTCTCTCTAAAAAATCATTAAGCATATCCTCGGACAAGGATTAAAAAATAAAGTACAAACTATAACTCAATTTTTTAGAAGTTCTAACTCTGAAACACTAAATTGACTACAATGATGATTTCTGTGAAATGATTACAACATAATTATTTACTATTTCTTAATAATGAGACTTGTTGCTCACTTGCTGGCTATGCCGCCAGCTCCTGCAGGGTGCGCCTCACCTGCAGAAAGCCTACTAGGCCATGTCCTGCGGGAGGTAGCCTGTACCCAGGGACTGACGGAGGCAGGTGCATAAACGTCAGTCATCTGGCCCAATGCAGGGCAACTCCGAAGGGCCATTTCTGCTCCAAGCTCTGCTTTATCAAAACCTCCTGTTATATCAACAAAGCTACTATGGTGGGACAGCCTGCCTGCTCCCTGGTCAATCATGTTTCACCTAATTTCCCTTCTATAGGTGTTGGTTTCAAAAGAAGTCCCCAATAAATATACTACACATTAAACTCAATCTCAGTGTTACTAATGGAAAATCAAGTAATGACAATACGGCAATTCAGTCTTAGGGACGCCCAAAAGAAAAGACTGAAGTTATTAAATATACTGGGCACTGGCACATCTGCCAGAGTGCCATGATCGTTCCCTGATACGTTTTAAACAAGATATGATTGCATAGTAATTACCTGTGGGAGGTAGAGAGGGGCTGGACCTGGGTGGGGTGAACTCAGAGTACGTTACCTTTATCTGTTATTTGCTACTATTTGTTCAGAAAGAATGTATTTGTATTTCGCTTGTGCAGTTTTTTGAAGTAGATGCACAGGACAAAAAACTGAAAGCAGAAACTTGCCAAAAACTGTACTGATTAATTCTAGGTGATGAGATGCTAGTGATTAGTTTCTTCTTTGTGTTTGTCATAGTTTTCAAATTTCCCAAAAGAAATCATGAAGTATTTACTGTCACTACCAATTCTAACATCAACGGAATGCTTTTTTGCTTTTTCCTATGTCTGTTCTTTTTCAGATTGCGCCACGTACTGGTAGATAAAGAAAGACTTCTAAGGGCTAATTTCTCATTATCCTCTTATAAAGTGTACTAACCTCCAGGGCTGTATCTTTGCATGCTCGGTGTAGGACCCTTCTACAAGTGAAATACCAAGATGCTCCCATACCAGCAACTGCTTCCCCGAGACCTGAGTGCCCTGCCCCGTCCAGAACCGACCCCAAATCCATGTGTGGTGCCAGTTCTGAGCATCCACACCAACTATTGGACAGCTGAACATCACTCTCATCCATCTTCCCCTGAAATCCTGCACCAACATAAGAACACGGACAATTCTTGCAAGAGCAGATTTTACGACCATTTTTTAATAATATAAAAGAAAATGAATTCAACTGCATGACCAGCAATAAACAGAATTCTTAGAGGGCATTTCAAGCTTCTGCTGACTATTGCTTGGAGCAGAAAACAGAGAAATGCAGAACGGCAGAAACAAGATATGACAAACTTCAAGCCAATCATCACTGAATTTCCTATAAAAGGAACTTTCCACATTATTTCTTCCTACACAGAAATTCTTTTACACATCTCCTTTGAACATAAATGTGTAAGCACCGCATCAAGGGTTCCCACTTGGTTTTTAGACAATATTAAATTAGCACGAATTATAACTTTTATCATACCTATCTCACAATTGTGAATTATTGAATTTGTCTCTTATGGCCTTAAAATATGTCATCATAGATAAAATGTTACTAAGTGATATTTAAGGATCTATTGGCTCTCTATAATTTTATATCTCCTCTTAAATATTTCTAAGATTTTATTTAAATATTCCAATAATTAGGACCTTACCTCTGCTCTTTTCAGCATTTCCCATTTATTCAGTATTTTCATGGCAAATACCTTATCTGCATTTTTTAGTTTCACTACAGCAACCTAGAAAAAGGAAATACAACTTTTAAAATACAACAAATAATACTTTTTTAGTCATCCATTTTCCTTTTTCCTCTCTGTAAAAAAAAATAAATACCAAAATTATCAATGATTTCCATGCAGTTCAAATTCTAAGATCCTAAATCAAATAACATTGTCAGTTGAAAAGTTACATTAATGAAAAATGCCAAACAAATAACTGTATCGTGAACACTGTATCAGTTGGTGATTTCACATTACATCCTCCTTTTCGAGTTTTCTGTCCTGGAATTTAAACTCAACTGAACTATCACTAAGAAACTGACCAAAATGTACAAGATGAAATACTAGAGCTTATTAAATATTATATGCCAAATTCCAACACAATTCTCAAATGCCTACTGTCAAAACAAATCTATTTTGTGGGGATCAAGCAACATGAAATACACTGCAAATGACATTAATTTTCACACCACATATTTTTATTTTTATTTTTTATTTTTTATTTTTCGCTATAAGTATTACAAAGGGTATTACATAAGTGTCCTTCCCCCCCACCCCACCCTTGACAAGCCCCTGCCCTCCCTTACCCCCCAGTGTCTTATGTCCATTAGTTATGGTTATATGGATGCATACAAGTCCTTCGGTTGATCTCTTACTCCCCTCCCTCCTGTCCCCCAACCCTCCCTGGCCTTCCCACTGCAGTTCGACAATCAGTTTGAGGCAGCTCTGCCACTGTATTTATTATTGTTCGAAAGTTTGTAATGGTCTTAATTATCCACGCAAGAGTGAGATCATGTGGTATTTTTCCTTCATTGACTGGCCTGTTTCACTTAGCATAATGCTCTCCAGTTCCATCCATGCTGTTGCAAATGGTAAGAGTTCCTTCTTTTTAACAGCAGCATAGTATTCCATCGTGTAGATGTACCACAGTTTTCTAATCCATTCATCTACTGATGGGCACTTAGGCTGTTTCCAGATCTTAGCTATGGTGAATTGTGCTGCTATGAACATCTGGTTACATATATCCTTTCTGATAGGTGTTTCTGGTTTCTTGGGATATATTCCTAGAAGTGGGATCACAGGGTCAAATGGGAGTTCCATTTCCAATTTTTTGAGGAACCTCCATACTGCCTTCCATAGTGGTTGCACCAGTCTGCATTCCCACCAGCAGTGCACAAGTGTTCCTTTTTCTCCACATCCTCTCCAGCACTTGTCGTTTGTTGATTTGTTGATGATGGCCATTCTGACAGGTGTGAGATGGTACCTCATTGTTGTTTTGATTTGCATCTCTCGGATGATTAGTGACTTTGAGCATGTTTTCATATGTCTCTTGGCTTTCTGAATGTCCTCTTTTGAAAAGTGTCTATTTAGATCCTTTGCCCATTTTTTGATTGGATTGTTTATCTTCTTTTTGTTAAGTTGTATGAGTTCCCTATAAATTTTGGAGATTAAGCCCTTATCAGATATGACGTTGGCAAATATGTTTTCCCACGAGGTGGGTTTTCTTGTTGTTTTGTTGATGGTTTCTTTTGCTGTGCAGAAGCTTTTTATTTTGATGTAGTCCCATTTGTTCATTTTCTCTTTAGTTTCAACTGCCCTAGGAGCTGTATCAGTGAAGAAATTGTTTTGGCATATGTCTGAGATTTTGTTGCCTTTGTATTCTTCTACACACCACATATTTTTATACTCTATTCCACAACCCTCAACTCTCTCTCTCTCTCTCTCTCTCTCTCTCTCTCTCTCTCTCTCTCACACACACTCACCCCAAAGACCAATTAAGCCTAACAGCTCTACAAACTGTAGACCCTACACATTCCTTTCCAACAAACAATGGAACACCTATTTCACTATTTTGCATTTTAGTTATGATAAAAAAAAAACTGTCAAATTGGCGCTCTACCTCCCGGGAGCATGCCCATGCCTTCCCCTTTCCCTCCCGCTCCCCCTCCCTGCCCAGGCACGTTAGCATTAGCTTCCTCACTCCCAAGCAACAAGGGCCCTTCCTTTACCTCTGTACCTTGTTTTCTAAGCCCGTTTCTTCAAGGAATTACTTTTTCTACCTCTGTAATCTACCCAATAAATGTTCTCTTACAAAAAACACGACAAAAACTGTCAAATACAAATAAGCCCACATTTTCACCCTCAACAAACTGGTTACGTTTCTGTTGCTACTCCTCTGCTTCATCTGACTAGATTCCAGGGCCCTGCCAGGGGAGGTAAAGGGCTGAGAATGACCACAGAAGAGGCAAAGGCTGTTTCCAGAGACTGGGGGCTGAGGGAAGACACATGGGACCTAACATGCAGGAGGAGAGAACAAATGTTACACCGCGTATCTTCAAAGGAATATTTCCAAGGATAGAGAGTAGGTTTAAACTCAGATGCCAAACTTGTAAAAATCTTAATAGCAAATGTACACATCAGGGGCATTTAATACATTTATACCTGTATCAGATGGCAATAAAAGTAATATGACCATATAATAAAATCAGTGTATAATATATGATATATACTAGAACATTTCCTGGTAATTGTCATAAATGGTTATAATACTGTGATTATAGCTTTTCATCAATTAAAATGATGGGAAGAAAGAGGAAATATCGCAATTTCAAATAAAATAACTTCAGTATTTAGTCACATCTGGCCATAGCTACAGAAATAAGGGTTTTAGTTAAATTAGTCTCCTAGTGCAGTGGTCGGCAAATTGCAGCTCGTGAGCCACATGCGGCTCTTGGCCCCTTGAGTGTGGCTCTTCCACAAAATACCGACTTCTGCGCGTGGGCCACGAAGTTTCAATCGCACTGTACGTGCGTGCCCGCACGTGGTATTTTGTGGAAGAGCCACACTCAAGGGGCCAAAGAGCCGAATGAGGCTACGAGCCGCAATTTGTCGACCCCGGCCCTAGGGGGTTCCATGCTTTTTTAAATGGGGCTGTACAAGAAATAGAAAGCAACCTAAAAGGTCCATCAATGGATGAATGGGTAAAGAAAATGTAGCATACATATATACAATGAAAGATTATTCAGCCATAAAAAGGGCAGGAAATCATGCTTTTGTGACAACGTGGATGAACCTAAAAATACTATGCTAACTGAAATAAGCCCGTGGCTGCCGGGCAGTGGTGATCACACCGACTCTGCAGTCAGACCACTTGGGTTTGTATCCTGGCTCTGCTATGAGCTATATAACTCTGGGCAAATAACTTAACATTTCAGAACTTCAGTGTTCTCAACAATACAACAGAGTTAACAATAGTACTTACCTACAATAAATACAAATACTATAAGATCTCACTTACATGTGGAATCTAAAAAAGTTGAACTCCTAGAAAGAGACAGAATAGTGGCTCCCAGAGACTGGGTGCTGGGGCAATGAGGAAATGAATGTTGTCCTGCGGGGATCGGGCTGAAACAGGCCCAGGGCACAGACTTGTGCACTGGTGGGGTCCCTTGGCCTGGCTTGCGGGAATCGGGCCGAATCCATGCACCGGGCCTCCAACATCCCCCGAGGGGTCCCGGATTGCGAGAGGGCGCAGGCCAGGCCGAGAGACCCTACCGGTGCACAAATCCTCGCACCGGGCCTCTAGTTGTTATTATATACCTAAAAGTTGCTAAGGGAGAAAATCTTAAATGCTCTCACCACACACACACACAAAAGGTAATTATGTAGGGGATGGAAGTGTTAACTTTGTTACAGTTACCATTTCACAGTATATACGAGTATCAAATCATCATTTTGTAAACCTTAATATTGCACAATGTTACATGTCAATTATTTCTCAATAAAAATGGAAAAAAATAAAGAAAGGGGGTTGGAAAAAAGAGCAAGGAAAACTTGAGAAACACGGGTTCGCCAAGGTCTCTGAGAGGCTGAAACACAAGTTTGGCTATTCTGGAGAGGCAATGTGGCTCAGCGGGGAGCGCAAATGGTCAGAAGGACGGAGCCCTGGGCTAGACCAGCCTATGCTTCGACAGGGAAGAGACCCAGGTGCCTATCACTTACTGTGACTTAGGGAATCCTGACATCAGGTTGTGAGGAAAGTACGCCCAGCACTACATGACTCACCAACTCCCGATGCCTATGAGTATGTACCTATCAGCTGATAACTACTGCTAGGAGGAGTCGTCTTCACCAACACACGAATGTGTTTTAAGTGACAGGTATCTTCTAAGAGTTTTACGTAAATCCGCCATCCCTCACCTGCTATACTAAAAGTCAAAAGGTTTCCACAATCCATTTGGCAGCATGCACTGCCACTGGGCTACTATAGTACTTGTTTTCTGACTTTTATCTCACTTACTGAATAAACATGCTTCAGAAACACTGATGCATGTCCTTACGAGGTGCTGCCCAAGCCTCATTAGGAGTATTATATAAAACAGAGCATATATTGCCCTGGCCGGCTTGGCTCAGTGTATAGAGTGACAGCCTGCAGATTGAAGGGTCCTGGGTTTGATTCCGGCCAGGGGCACATGCCTGGTTTCAGGCTTGATCCCCAGTAGGGGGCGTGCAGGAGGCAGCCGATCAATGATTCTCATCATTGATGTTTCTCTCTCTCCTTCTCCCTTCCTCTCTGAAAACAATAAAGAAATATATTAAAACAACAACAACAAAACACCACAGAGCATATGAACTAAATTATCTTTCTAAAATCCAAAAAGTATTGGAACCAAAACCCCCGCTGGATTATGGAGGTGTGCATGGAACAACCCAGCACTATGGACACTCAGACACTGACCCAGCACTTATCGTGGCTGCCGGGCAGTGGTGATCGCACCGACTCTGCAGTCAGACCACTTGGGTTTGTATCCTGGCTCTGCTATGAGCTATATGACTCTGGGCAAATAACTTAACCTTTCAGAACTTCAGTGTTCTCAACAATACAACAGAGTTAACAATAGTACTTACCTACATAGTTGTGATAAAGAGTGAATAATACAAGTATAAAGTGCTCACACAGGGCCTGGCATTCAGTAAGTGTTCAGTAAGTATTAGCTATTAGTATGTGTCAGGCCCTGCACTAAGACATTTTGCCCAATCTCTTAACTGTCGCTTGCTCTACCACTAACAGGTGGCAGACATTATACATCCCCATTACTTCAATATCTCAACTATGAAATAAAAAACTTTGATCTCTTCAACTTCTAACTTTCCATAATTTTATAGCCATGACACATCCATATACATAGAAATATAGCAAGAAATATTCTCAATTGAAAATACATACAAATAAAATTTAAGCTACAATATTTACCATAGTGTAGGTTTCAATAGTAAAATAATGGAAATAATTTAATTATCCTGAAAGATGAAATTGACTAAATATATCACAAAATTATAGAAAAGTATACACATTCTTGAAAATACTGTTAAAATACTATTTAATAGGGAAACGTTCATAATATCTGCTTAAAATAAGTTTAATCAAGTTTGTACACTAGATTTTTTATACACATCAATAAAGTTCTATGCCATATATATGTATAGGTATTTCTAGGTGATAGGATTTCTATTCACATTTCTATATTTTCTGTATGGAACATGCAAAATTTGAAACATAGAGAGGAATGGTGTGGAATACCACGCCTCATCTTGGCATGAAATCAGCACTAACTATAGAGGTATTGTAGTGTGGCTAATAAGGGCCAAATGAGACCCTTTCTATACATCTATGAGGTAATCAGGGATGCCAGGCTGCTGAAAGTTGAAAAACATTCTCAATGCTATCGTGTACCAGTTTCATGAGTTGCCTATAAACTTTACTCCAAAGAGATGTGGTGTGATGAAATAAAAATGTCAGTTCAGGAAATATTCTTGAATTATCAAATTGATGACATGATCAGATAAGAATATGAAGCTGATAAAATAACAAAATAAAAATTGATCTTGCTTTTCTCCTTTAAACCTACAAGTCATTTTTATATTCATTTCAGTAGAAGACAAGTTAAAAAAAAAAAGGATTTCCCTAGAACTGTAACTCCAGGTTCTAGATTTTAAGAACCATTGCTAACTGAGATATGAGGGCAGTATGTAAAAATGTCCTTTCTTATTTATTTGACTAAAATGAAAAGCACATTTAGTATGGACTGCAAGATTATACATTTAACAAAAAACAAAGATATCTTTTTTAAACAAATATAAACATGTCTTTAAAGACTTCACATTAAGAGCACTATGATGTTAGAAAAATTGAAAAAAAAAACAACCAGTAGATGACAAGTAAAGGAATGAGTTCTTAAAACTTAAGTATCATCACATAGCTACAATATATAATTTAGGAATGCTTACACTATATTACATAGAATTTTAACATCCAAGAAACAGTTGCCATGCAGTTCTGCAATTCTAGTCTATGTTTAATACACCCAGGATTCACCATCCCTCCTCTGTCCCTCCTCCTCCAAGCCACCATGACCTGTTGCCTGGGTGGTCCTGCCTGGCCTCTCTTCTGCCTAACGCCCACAACCTATGCTCAATGTGGCAGCAGTGATCCTGGTACACAGCTCAGATCACAACACCCCTCTGCTCCAAACTCCAGCGGCTGCCGATCTCTCTCCAGGTAAAAGTCAAAGTCCTTATAGAACTTATCTTCTGGCCTCCAGCCTCTCAGATCTCACACCACTCTCCTTCCAGCTCACTCTGCTCCAGACATACTGACCTCCTGGCTCAATCCCTCAGGGCCTTCCCACGTATGACTATTCCCAAGGTCTCAAATAGTCTTCCCCCATTGAAGCCGCACGGCTTGCTCTCTCACTCCCTCACTCTTTCACACTTTCTATCTCATTTCTTTGCTTGCTTTTTCCCTTAGCTCCTTCCTATTATTTAACAAACCATATATTCTACTTACGTATTTTGCTTATTGTTAGCCTCACTCACTAGAATATAAGTTCTATGAGGACATAAATAATTTATTCTCATTTACTCCCTAGTATATGCCCAGTACTTGAGAAGCAATAGTTACTCAATAAATAAATGAATGATGAATGATTTATAATTTCTCTGGGTGTCAATCAATAGGCATTCGACAAATATTTGTTGAATAAATGATGGATGACTTGTAATCCATACAGACAGATATACACAGAAAGTTGTATGGCATCACTCTCAGCTTCAAGTATAGTACTAAAATGATACTGAAACTCAAAAAAGTTCTTTGATAAAAGAGATACAAGTGTGTTTTTTAAGATTTATTGGGTGTATAACATTATTCCAGCTCATGTTGCTCTTGAAACAATACATACGGCTTTTAAAGTCTTGACTTTACATTTAGCCTGTATTGTCTTTCGTCTATTTGTGACTGCTCACTGTTTACTGCTTCGTGTCTTTGTCTCCTTTTATCTCCCCTGTATAATTTTTACCATCATTTATTTAATGATAATAACCAACAGCTCCCATTTATAGAAATCTTACTCTGTGCCTGGCGCTGGACTAAGCACATTCACATGGCCTTATTTAATTCTAACACCACTCTAAAGTAGTTCCGTAGTCCTCACCAGCGGATTACAGACCCAGTGTTCTTTACTCTAAGTACAGAACAGTTCTCTGGGTCCTAAAGAGAGCTCCCATTCATCATGCCTATAATCTTGGTATCTAATGACATGTTAATGGTGATCACTGTTAATATGCATGCAAATCACTATTTATTTTTATAAACTGCTCTGTTAGTGATCAGTTTGTGTTCAAAATACTTAATGAAAAAATACTAAGTCCCTTTAACAAGCAAAGTAAAAGCACTACAAGGAATTTACTAAACAGCTAAAGGTAGCCTCTCTCTGGAGACACAATTTACATATACAATAGGTATAGTCAAACACTTCAGAATTTGTATGGCCTGGTCGGTGTGGCTCAGTGGTTGAGCATCTACCTAGGAACCAAGAGATCATGGTTCAATTCCCGGTGAGGGCATGTGCCTGGATGGCAGGCCCGATCCCCAGTAGGGGGCATGCAGGAATCAGCTGATTGATGATGTTTCTCTCTCATTGATGCTTCTATTTTTTTATCCCTTTCCCTTCCTCTCTCTCTCTCAAAAAACAAAACAAAAACATATTAAAAACAAAACAAAAAAAGAATTGGTACAGCATGGGCATCGACCAGTCAGAACAGACACTGGCTATAAAAATCCAGTACGCCCACACCAGTGTGCCCCATGGACTAAAGACTAGCCCCACATATGCAGAGGCTATCAAAAGTGAATCATGCAGTATTAACGTCAAACTTCTTTTACTCTCCCTTGATCCCAGGAGACCCAAGGTACAAGTTTTGAAGGAAGGATGAGTAGCTAAAAATAACTCTCCTTTCAGACCCTGGGACTAGGTGATGCAGACACAGAGGGCCTAGTTATAGTGATTAGAGGAAGCAAGCTAATGAAAAGCTTTTGACACCTGAAGCAGGGGTAGCAGGCCAAAGCAGCAAGCTTTCACAACAAGCTCTGAAGCCCAGAAGCCTTGGAGCTGCCGGAGCAAGGCTGGAGCAGGCAGAAGCGGTGAGCCACCAGGAAACTGTGGACAGGCAACACCCAGGGCGTAAGTTAAAGGGTTTCCTGAAAGCAAAAAGGAAAACCCAGCGTTAAGTTAAGCAGTAACTGACAACTGAGTCGTAGAGAGAAGGTTCTTAATGCGTAGAGTTGTTGATTTTCAATTATTTCTTGCTCCTTTGTTGTTTCCCGTGAATTATGCATGTCTTGTAGGAATTACATAAATTATGCTTTTATTTTCATAGTTTTAGTTTTTTAAGAAAAAGCATAATTGATGGAAACGCTGCTCTAATTAGATATCCGCACCGAGGTAAGCCCATCCACTGGTCTATGCAGCTATTTACAAACTCCTGGTATAGACAGAACAACTTGCAGGAAATAATGATCTCTTTAGGGTTGTCTCTACATTTCAAACTCTATTAGTTGATAAATACTACAGGGTATGTAAGAACACCAGAGATATTTTAATCAGGAATGAAGAGCTAAGCAGCAAGAGCTCATAATACAACCAATAGTACTTTTCTATACAAAAATTCACTCTGTCTTAGTATAACAGAGTAAATTATCTGCAATCTGTTTTACATACTTTAACCAATATAAATAATTGAGCAAGAAAATACCAAAAAAAAAAGAAAGAAAAAAGACACCTTCTCACATTGAATCTCAAATATTATCAGTCACGCTTTACTCTGAGCTGAATCTAGAGGTTTAAATTGCAATGGCCTGTGACCAGGGAGGACTTATTCCTAGTCAAAAGATGGCCAGACTGCTGTTTCCTGCAGCCCCACTCCTCAGCCCTGCACCCCAATTTTCAGTATTTCTTGGCATGAGGACTGTAGAGCAAATACCATTGTCCTGAACTATCTGCCTCACAATCCCAATGAGTAACTACAAGTAATTCTCCAGTGACTATTCTTTTTCTAGTCCCTTTCATGGGGAAAAAAAAAGTATTCTTTAAGTATTTTGATTATTGCTTCCTTTTTTCCATAGTTCAATCTCAACCGAGCCCTAAGATCTGCCTGCAGTCCCACCATTAACTCTCTGTCCTTTCCCAATCTTCTAAACACCCGTGTCACACTACCGCCACCACCTGGCCCACCCCTCTCCTGTCTACCCCTCACATGCAATGACCTGGTCACCTACTTCCTTAAAAACACACCCTTCACCTTCCCTCGTGCCATCTTTAAATGTTTCTACATTTCCACTTATCCTTACTTCTTTTCCTTTAGAACCCAACGAAGAAATATCCCCACCACTTTTCAAGGCTAAAAGAATCATTTGAGATCTGGACCCTAGACCCTCCCCTTCCTTTCCTTCTTGCCATTGTCCCATTAAGATTTGTTTCTCGACTTCAAACTCTTCTAGCTCCTGAATATCAACTGACAAGCTTTTCCAAGACCATTTCCCAACCAAAAATAAAACAAAAACTTTATTGCTACCCTACCTTCCCCTAAAGAAATTGATATCACATCCCTTTTCTGTAAGGCATCATTTCTCCAAAAAGCACATTTTGAAGTAGTGCATGCTTGCTTTTTCCACTCGGTCAACATTTATTTGCTTCCAATCTCTTTCAATCACCTACTCAACCTAGTTTCATTTCACTCTACTGGACTGAAATTATTCTCTCAATTGGAAGATCAATAATGACCTTCCAATTACCAAATAAAACATACTGTTCTTAATTCTCACCTGCTTCAATCTCTCTTCATTATTGGACATTGCTGACAATCAATATATTCCCCTTTTCTTTTTTCTGTTCCCCAAGGACCCGCTACACCATCTTTTGAATATCCTCTCCTTCCTGACTTGTATTAACTATTCCAAATGCCCCAATTTATACGTCCTTTATAATAAAAGCCTAATATGCTAAGTGTCCGGTTGTCTGGTCAGCCGTTCAACCAATCAAAGTATAATATGCTAATGATATGCTAAGGCCACTCAACCGCTCACTATGATGTGCATTGACCACCTGGGGGCAGACAGCTCACCAGTTGCTATGACACGCACTGTTCAACAGGGGGGCAGACGCTCTGACCAGTGGGTTAGCTTGCTCCTGGGGTCCAGCCGATCGGGAATGAGCGAGACAGGCCGGACACGCTCTGGAGCCCTCCCACAGTCCCTCCCTGGCTGGCCAACCTCCCGAGTCCCTCCCTGGCCCCAAGATCGGCATGGCCTGCAGAATTGGGCCGAATCCAGGACTTCTCGGGAGGTGTCCCGAGAAGTCCTGGATTGCAGGAGGGCACAGGCCAGGCCGAGGGACCCCACCGGTGCATGAATTTGTGCACCGGGCCTCATGAAAGGTTAAAGTCGGTGGTGCATGGGTAGGCTAAATAGCCATCGCAGACAGTGAATAAATAAAATTTGAATTTATTTACGAAAAAGGGGTTGGGATGAGCCAAAGGGTATTGGGCCCATGACTGCAGCAAAAATGCACTTAGGACAGTGGAACAAGGACGGGCATAGAAGAAACAACAGGAGAGCCTAGGCTGGCCTCTTGGCTCACTGAGAAGTCAGAGAGAAGGGGGACCTGGAGGCAGGCTCAGGGGGTGAGCCCGGGAAGAGCTGCTTCTGCCCATGGCTCCCCTGGTTGCAAGTCTCATGGGGTCCCTTAGAGGTTGGGAGATACAGACCTGTGGGGGCAGGAGAGCGGAAGGGAATGGCAGGGGCGTGTTCCTTGGAGGGAGAGCACGCTGGGTCCTTTGTCCTGAGCATATTTCTCTCTCTCTCTTACAGATGGAAACCTTAGGGGAGTCCTCAGGGGAGTGACCCAATAGAATATTCATCAGCTTTCCAGGTGCGCTCTTTCAGGGTGGGGGTCTCCACTGATGGGTCAGTGCCAGAGCAGGGGTCATGAGTCAATGTCCTGAGGCAGCCATAGTGTCATCTGTCTGGTTTTGCTGCTTTTCTGAGCCTAGAGCTGAAATACAACTGAGGCCTAGATGTTATCTTTAGGGAGGAAAAGGTCAGGGGGTCTAAACCTCCTGACCAGCGATGTGCTAGGGGAGCAGAGGTTACCCTGGGGGCAAGGTTCATGTTTTCCCCATTTTGCCACTTGCTAGGCATCCGGGGCTTTCTGCCCTGATGACTTTCTATGCCTGGCCCATTGTCCTTGCTCTGCTCATGTCTGTCTAACACTGATGACTCCTAAATCTATCTCCTAGTATCTAGATCAGGGGTGGGCAAACTTTTTGACTCGAGGGCCACAATGGGTTCTTAAACTGGACCAGAGGGCCGGAACAAAAGCATGGATGGAGTGTTTGTGTGAACTAATATAAATTCAAAGTAAACATCATTACATAAAAGGGTACGGTCTTTTTTTTTTTTTTAGTTTTATTCATTTCAAACGGGCCGTAGTTTGCCCACGGCTGATCTAGACCCATATATCGAAATGCCTACTAGTCATCTCTAGAATATTCAGAACATATCTCAAATTTAACAAGTCAAAAACCTGTATACGAAACTCACCTTCTACGTTGCATACCTCAATCACCTATGACTACTACACCTTTAACTCATCACTGACATCCCAAGTGACTTCTTTCCAAACTGTCCCTCCCACCCCGCTTCTTTCTCACTACCACTGACCTAGTTCAAGCCGTCACTATTTCATCTGCAAAAATGATAATAGGTCATTTTTTGCCACCTTCCTATAAGGCAGATGCTATGCTAACTACTGAGAATAAAAGATAAATACAAGAGTCCTTGCACATCAAAAATCTCTCAGTCCAGTATGGGAAACATACCTAACATAATCACAGTACATCATGAAAAGAAGAGGGAAACACAAGGTCCTATAAAAAGCAGAGGAGAGATCCCTGACCCAAAAGGCAGAGTGGGGATGGGAGATGTACACTATGTGAAAGTGTTAAAGTTCCTTGGAAGCGGTACCTGACACCCAAATGAACCCCAGAAAAGAGGGACCACGTGGGTCTGGTTGGAGAGTGGGGATACTTGGGGAAGTGGGGCGGCCTGAGCCAGGCACAGAAACAAGAAGCACCCATGGGAGGGCGGGGTGACGATGTCCAGGGACAGTGAGTAGTCTTCCTCCCTAAGACAGCTCTTCCTCCCAGCGCTGACGAGCAAGGAATGAGGCGGGAGATCCAAAGAGTGGAGGAGCTTGTTAATCACCCAGACCTTAAACTGAAGGTGACAGAGCCATTCTTCATAGTGGGCTTGAGCTAGAGCAGGTCTCTGGAGAACGATTCTGAGGCGGGGAGTGAAGCGAGAGGCTGCAGTAGGAGCTGAGGTTTAAGAGCCTGAGGATCTAATGAGGGGAGAGAGGATGACATTCAAGGGAGACTTAGGATGTTTAGGACATAAAAGTTGATTGATTCGATGTGGAGGCCTGAAAGTGAGAAATCCAGGTCTCCCTGCCTCTGGTCTCTTCTCTGTCTACTCCTTCCTCTGCACTACCCCTCCCCCCACCCCCCAGCACCACCTCTCTGAAAGAATTCGGACTGTATCACTATTCTGCTTATTCACATGTGAGAGGACTCCCAATCCTGAGTTCCTTAGCACTGCATACCGAGTCATTCAACTGCTTTGCCCAAATGACCTTCCAATTCTCATCTTTCACCAACAGCAACACCCTATATTCCAGTCACAAGATCACTAGCTGCTCCCTGAATAAAAAAAAAATGTGCTTTAAAAACAAAAACTAAAAACAACAACCTTTTGGTTGTTGTAGAATATAACTACTATATAAAATGTATAGCATTGAAGTATAAAAATAGAGAACCAGTTATTTCATAGAGAAAAGAAAACTAATCGAAAAACTATTACTGTCTATATTCTTTCAACCACCAAGGTCTTCTAGAAATTTATTCTAGAAGAAATGATTTAGAAAATCATCTGAAATGCAGTGAAAGCATTATGTATAAAAATGCTTTGTACAGCATTATTTATATATCATTTCTAATACAGAAAAGATAGAACCACCTAAATATTCCATTTCTTTATTCTAACATATGTATTCAGCACCTACTATGTAGTAGATTCTACTGCAGGTGCTGGGAAATTTCAGTGGACAGAGGGAAATCCTTACATTCAAAGTATACGTTCTACCTTAATATTATTGTTAAGTAAATTACAGAAACATCTACATATGAGCTTTTATGAAGCCATTAAAAATCAGGTTTATAAAGAAATATTTTAACACATGGGAAAAGGCAACATATTTAATTTTTTTAAAAAAAGCTAGTTAGATATTAATGTTTATGAAATTATCCCAATTTTATTACCTATGAATAGAAATATAATTGGAGAGAAATCCCTCAAAATTATTCTGAGGTACTGGAGGTTAGGACTTCAACATGAAGTTTTTTGAGAAGGTTGGAAGGGAGACACAATTGAACCTTAACTGTATCCAGCCATCCCTGCATGTATGTGTTTGTTTAATGTGGCAAGTTTGAGTAAGCCTGGGATGGGGGTGAAAATTCCTCCTATTTTTTTAATTCAGATAAGACTGAAGAGTTTAGACAATCAATGGCTAGTGTGCTTTAGGACCTGAAAGACTAGACTAGGCCAAACCAGTGTACACTATTTCAGTTTATCTTTTCTGGGTTAAACAGAGCTCTCTTACACAGGAAATAATTCCAAACCCTGGCTACATCTCGGCCTCCGAGAGAACTGATCCTCACTGCTCACAAGGCAGTGAGCTCTTTAAATCTCCTAATAAGGACTTGCACATAGACTAGTTCCACACAGTGCCTGCTGCTCCAAATCCTGCTACACCAACCCCAAGCCCTCTCCCACCAGAACATCTCCACAGAGCAAAACGGAGGGAGACCCTGAAGGGTTTGACCAGGTTTCCAAAGGAATGAAAATAGTAATTTCTAAGAGGATTTAAATTCTCACATATATTTGGCACCTTTCCAAGTCGTCATTTTCCAGATTTGGAAAGGAGGAGAGATAATAATCCTTTAAAAAAAGAAGGCCACATTGCCCCGAGACCCTCAATCTGCTGAATCTTCCAGGGCTGCACACCGCCTGTTCCTCTCCGCAGCATGATTTTCTTTATAATGGACGCTTTATGCAATGAGCCTGGACTGACCATGTGCATAAACAATTCTAACACTGGCTGGAATTGCTGTGCTAGCTGCAGAGTATAAATCCTAATAGAACAGTTTAAAACAAAGCTAGGTGGTCCCTACTAGATAAAGATCTAAGTGACCTCTAATCCCTTGGTAAAACTAGTTTGGCACCTGAAACTAGTTGGAAACCTATATGGTCCTATAAATCAATGTCACCCCAATAAACGTAATTTTAAAAAAAAAAACACTGCTTTGGATGAAACCAGTTTTTACTATTTTAAAAAATCACCACTTTATTCAATACCAACCATTTTAATGGGATCCACAAAAGGACATTTCCAATTTGCTATCCAGTTGTCTCAAGACCATTTATTAAAAAATTTCTTTTGCACTAATTAGAGATGCTGCCTTTAGCAAATATTAAATTCCTATGTGTGCTTGTCACAATTTCTGAACTTCTTATTCATGTGCTATCTGTTGAAGCTTTATGACATGTTTTAAAGTATAGTGGGATAAAAAATAAAAGTAAAATATAGTGAGTCTGCTATTGTTCCAGTTTTTAAGAGTTTTTCTGATGATTCTTAATTATTTTCACAAAAAACTTTAAAATCAGTTTGTCTAATAATTAGTATATATTAGACAAAATTGTAGGAAGGAGAGACATACAGTTATATTTGAAGACTTTAATACTCCCTCCCTCAAAAGACTACAAGCAACCAATATGGAATAAAAATTACTTTCAAAATTATATGCACATGGAGTGTTCATGTAATAGGCCATATTATAAGCATAAGACAAACTTTAATAAACCCTAAAAGTACTGAAAAATTAAGAGTATGATGTCTGATAAGCTAGAATTTTTATCAATTCAAGCTTATCAACTAAAGACACATCTGATAAAGGACTGTCATCCAAAATAAACCAAGAACTCTTAAAACTGAACAATCAGAAAACAAACCCCTTTAAAAAAATGAACCAAAGATCTTAACAGCCATCTCATCATAGAAGATATATACAGATGGCAAATAAACTGAAAAGATGCTCAATATCACCTTTCATTAGAAAATGATAGTTAAAACATCCATGAAATACCACTACACACCTGTTAGAATGGCCACAATTTAAAACACTGACAACTGCTAATTCTGATGAGGATACGAAGCAACAGCACTCTCATTCATTGCTGGTGGGAACGCAAAATGGTACAGCCACTTTGGAAGACATGTTAGCAATCTTATAAAACTTAACACTCTTATCATATGATCCAGCAATCCTGACTCCTTGGTATTTACCCAACTGAACTGAAAATTCATGTCCACACCACAACCTGTACATGGATGTTTATAAGCAGCTTTATTCATAACTGCCAAAACTTGGAGGCAATCAAGGTATTTTTCAGTAGGTGAATGGATAAATAAATGGTGGCACATTTGGACAAGGGAATATTATTTAATGCCAAAAAGCAATGACCTACCAAGCCATGAGGAGACATGAAGGAAATTTAAATGCATGAAAGAAGCCAACCTGAGAAGGCTGCATACTATATGAGTTCAACTGTATGACATACTGGAAAAGGCAAAACTGTGGAGAGGGTGTGGGGAGGGACGAATGAATAGGCAGAGCACAGAGGATTTTTACAGCAGTGAAACTATTATGTATGATCTATATATATAAAAGCCTAAGCGACCATCCAACCATTCAACCATCTGACCAGAGTTACAACACGCACTAACCACCGGGGGCAGACTCTCAATGTAGGAGCTGCCGAGCGACAGCAACTTTGCAGAGTGCCCTCTCACACTCCGGGACCCCTCTGGGGATGTTGGACTGCCGGTTTCGGCCCGACACCCTGCAGGCCAGGCCGAGGGACCCCACTCACTCCACCCCAGGTGCGGCCGGCCGGGGAGGGACCTCGGGAGGTTCGCTCCAGGGCATGTCTGGCCCGTCTTGCCCAGTCCCGCCCCACAGGCCACCTTCTAATTAATTTCCTTTCAATGTGCATGAATCTCTGCACCGGGCCTCTAGTACTATATAATGGTATGTGTGTCATTATCCATTTGTTCTAACCAATACAATGTACAACACAAAGAGTGAATCCTACTGTAAACTACAGATTTGGGGTGACGGTGATGTGTCAATGTAGATTCACCTACTGCAACAAATGTACCACTCTGTGGGCATGCTGAGAGTCGGAGAGGCTTCCCTGTGCAGGGGCAGGACTATAAGGGAACTCTGTACTTTCTCATCAATTCTGCTATGAACCTACAACTGCTTTAAAAAATAGTCTACTGAAAAAAGTCAATCAAGGTAACCCACCATATTAACAGAATAAAAGAGCAAATGTATATGATGTCAAGAGATGCAAAAAAAGCAGATGACAGAAATTCAGCACCCATTAATATGTTTATTAACTCTCAGCAAACTGGTTTTAGAAGACAATTTCTTCATCAAATAAAGGACACTGATGAAAACGCCTACAATTACCAGAATAATAGTGAAACACTGAATCCTTTTTTCCTAAGTTCAAGAATAAAGTAAGGATGTCTACCCTCATGACACCCATTCAACATTGTACTAGAGGTCGAAACTAGTGCAATAAGTTAAGATAAAAAAATAAAAGGTATAAAATCTGGAAGTGAAAAGGAAACTAAACTGTCCCTAGTCTCAATGATTGCTTACTTAGCAAAACAAAAAAGTAGCAACCAAAACAACACAAAACTATTTTAAAATAGTAAATTTAGAAAATAAAGTCAGATACAAAAATCAGTGTTGTATCTACATATTAACAACATACTATTTGAATATAAAATTGTTTTAAATATCACTTACCATAGCATAAAGCATAATATACTTAGAAATAAATTTAACAAAATGTGAACAAGTCCTGTACACTAAAATAACAAAACATTAAGAAAATTTAAAAGACCTTAAAAAACAAAGAAATACCTTGTTCATGGACTAACAAGTAGGTTCAACATTAAAATGTCAGACCGCCCAAAACTGATCTATAAATTGAATGCAAACTCAATTTCAATACCAATAAACTGACAGAAACTGACACCCTGATTCTAAAATGTATACAATAATGCAAAAGTCCTAGAATACCTAAAACAATCTGAAAAAGGACAAAGTAGGAGAACTTACACTCACACTTCATCACATACTCTCAACTTTATAGTATAAAGCTACAGGACTCAAGATATTGTGGTATTGGCATTAGGATAGACAAAGAGATCAATGAAACAGAATAGAAAGAGTAGTAATAGATAAAAATGTAGTCAACTGATTTTTTTTTACAAAGATGCTGAAGTAAATCAATAGAGGAAATAGTCTTTTCAACAAATGTTGCTGAAACATCTAGATAGCCAACATCATACATGAATTAATTTGAAGTAAATAACCAACCTAAACATGAGCTAAAACTACAGAGCTTTAAAAAAAAACAAAAATTAGTTCACCAGGCCAGTGTGGCTCAGTAGTTGAGTGTCGACCTATATACGGGGAGTTCACAGTTGGATTCCCAGGCAGGGCTTGATCCCTGCTGGGGCATGGATGCAGGAGGCAGCTGATCAATGATTCATCATTGATGTTTCTCTATCTCTCTCTCCTTCCCCCTTCCTCTCTGAAATCAATAAAATATATATTTTTTAAAAATAGGTCAATATGTCTGTGACCTGAATATAAACAAGAATTTCTTAGGGGGAACCCCTCCCCCCACCCCCAAAAATACCGCCAGAAAATAATAAACCTAAGAGAAAAAATTGTACCATCAAAATTTAAAATACTCCTACAACAAAATAATAAAAAAGCAAATACCCCAATTTTTTTAAATGAGCAAAATACTTGAATATATACTTCACAAAGGAAGCTATAAGAATGGTGAGTAATTATGTTGATATATAATATAAATTCAAATAATAATGCAACTTAAGACTATGAAACTCTATTACATACCCATTAGAATGGCTAAAATTACAAAAATGAACAACAGAAAATATTGTTGCAAGTAGTAGAAATGTAAAATGGTACAACCCCATTGGAGGTTTGCCAGTTTCTTTTAAATTTAAATATGACCATTTAACCCAACAGTTCCAATCCTAGGTATTTATCCAAGGAAAATGAAAATCTATTTCCATAAAATGCACATAAGAATATTCATAGTTGCCCTGGCAGGTTTGCCTCAGTGGATAGAGCGTCGGCTTGCGGACTGAAGGGTCACAGGTTCAGTTCCGGTCAAGGGCACATGCCCAGGTTGCGGGTTCAATCCCCAGTGGGGGGGCGTGCAGGAGGCAGTCGATCCATGATTCTCTCTCATCATTGATGTTTCTATCTCTCTCTCCCTCTCCCTTCCTCTATGAGATCAATAAAAATATATTTAAAAAAAGAATATTCATATCAGCTTCATTCCTAATAGCCAAAAAGAACAAAAACAGAAAAACCCAAATATTCATCAACAGAATGGATAAATTATGGTATATTAATAAAACAGTATACTGCTCAGCAATAAAAAGCAAGTATAAATACATTTGATCACAGGATGGATCGCACAAACATTATTCTGAGTGAAAGAAGCTGGACACAAAAGAGTACATGGATTAATTTCCATTTACATGAAATTTTCAAACAGCCAAAACCAACCCGCAGTTAAAATTTGGAACAGTGGTTGCCACTTGATGGAAATGATGGGAACTGACTGGGAAGGGAGCTTCCTAGGATGATGTAAATGGTCTATATCTTGATGAAGGTGAATCCATTTCTCAAAACTCACGGAATTGTACATATACAATTAGTACAATCAAAGATTAACAACCAACTACAAATAAATTGCACCCCTAGTGTAGATGGCTTCACTAGTGAATTCTTCCAGGCATTTAAAGAAAAAAATAATACCAATCTTACACAAATTCTTAAAGAAAACTGGGAAAGCAGAAACACTTCCCAAATTGTCTTGTAAACTAAATATATTATTCAAAAAATAAGGAATTATGAGATAGATAGATTAAAGGCTAATCTTGCCCACGCCCATAAACAAAACAATCCTAATGAAATAACAAGTCAAACCCAACTACATATTTAAACGATGTACACAAACAATTCAACTTGTGTAATAATGCAATACTGGTATATTTAAAAATTAATGTAATTCCCACATTCACCAAATATAGACGTTAAATCGTTTCATCAAAATAGAAAAAAATTGATATAGAAAAAGCTTTTGATAAAGTTACCTCCTATGCATGATAAAAGCTCAACAGAATAGGAATAGAAGAAAAACTTTCTTAACCTACAAAAGAGTAACACTAAATCCTACTTAATAGTAAACATACCATAAAAATTATAGAAAGCTGAAACTAAAAGGATGGAATATGATATTTAGTGCAAATACTAATAAAAAAAAGAGTAGCACTCTACTAATATCAGATTAAGAAAATTTTCACTCCAAAAGCATTAGCTAGAGATAACGGGGATCATTCCATTATTATAAAAGAGTTAATCACCCGGAAGATATAATAACTCTGTATTTATTATCAGTAAAAACTGGGGGGTGAAAAATATATATATATATATATATATAAATCCTTTCTCAGGAAATAACATATCAAGCAGAGAAAACAAAAGGTAAGAATGTGGATGACTTAAACAAGATTAATGAATTTGTCCTAACTGATATTTATAGAACAAGATTAATGAATCTGTCCTAACTGATATTTATAGAACACCACACAGCAAATTTCAAAGGAGTGAAATCCACAGTTTATATAGCTAGAAAACCCTCCAAATATTTAGAAATTGAGCAATAAACTTCTAAAGATAAACAAAAATCACAATTAAAATAATATTGTATTGATAAACAAAAATCACAATTAAAATAATATTGTATTTTGACCAAAATAAAAATATGACATTTCAATGACTTCTGCTATTCTAATTATAATAACAAAGAACATCACACACCCAGAAATAAATCTGCTGAAAGATGTAGAAGTCTTGCCCACCAAATGAAAACTACAAAACATCAGTGAGATAAATTTATAAAACCCTAAATAAATGAAGGAATATACCATGATCATAGATTGGCTAAGTCAATATTGTTAAGGTGTCAATAATCTACAAAATGATTCTAGTTTCAGTGCAACCCTAATCAAAATTCCAACAGGTGTGTGGGTGTGAGTATGGGTTTTTAAGAGTAAGTAGAGCCCTAGCTGGTTTGGCTCAGTGGATAGAGTGTCGGCCTGCGGACTGAAGGGTCCGGGGTTCGATTCTGGTCAAGGGCACATGCCCCAGTTGTGGGCTCGATCCTCAGTAGGGGGCGTACAGTAGGCAGCCGATCGATGATTCTCTCCTCATCATTGATGTTTCTCTCTCTCTCCCTCTCCCTTCCTCTCTGAAATCAATAAAAATATGTCTTAAAAAATTTTTTAAAAAAGTAAGTAGAGCCCTGGTAGGTGTGGCTCAGTTGGTTGAGCATCATCCCATGCACCAAAAAGTCACCAGTTCAATTTGCGGTCAAAACACATACCCAGGTTGTGGGTTTCATCCAAAGTCAGGGTGCATATGGGAGGCAACCAATCAATGTTTCTCCCTCTCTCTTTCACTCTTTCTCCCTTCCTCTCTCTCTAAAATCAATAAAAAAATATATTTTTTAAAAGAGTAAGAAGAAACGGAAACACTGATTCTAAAATTATCCCTCTATATAGAAAAGCCTAATATACAAATTGCCCCCACGGGAGTTCGACCGGGAGACCGATCGCTCGCTATGACATTTGCTGACCACCAGGGGGCAGTGCAGAATGAAGAAAGGAGGTCACGGCCAGAAGTTGGAAGGAAGGCCCCGACTAGCAGCCGGAAGGCCGGATCAGCCCTGATCGCCGGCCAGGCCTAGGGACCCTAACCTTGCACGAATTTTGTGCACTGGGCCTCTTGTAAAAATATAAGAGCCAAGAATAGGGGAGTAGAGGGAAGAAGTCGGAGTACATACACTACCAGATATCAAGACAAAGTAGAATAACTTATGACAGTGTCATATTGGCACAAGGGGATACAAATAGACCAACAAAACAGAGTCCAGAAACATACTCAAACTCACAAGACACATGAAGAATACTAGTAGAAATATCTTCGGGGAAAATTCCACATGTAAGTATTTCATTCCAAACTTTAATATATTTTCTGATTAATCATATCACAACAGAGTAAAAAATATTTCAGTTAAATTTTTTCAGACTGTATAAAATAGCTTCCAAACAATTAGCAGACCTTCTATAAATTCTTACCTCTCCAAAAGCTCCTCGACCAATCACCTTTAATATTTCAAAGTCTTCTCTATGTAATCGCATCTGTTTCACTTTAGAAGTAAATGGTTTAGCTGAAATAAAAAGCAACATCAATTACTTTCTTAATGAAATGTGATGTAAATTAATACAGATAATGGTATTTCTTAAACAATAAGAATTGAAGTTATGATTAAGAATTAAGCCAAAATATTTAATAATTTCATCAAACTATATTGATAATAGATTTAATTTTCATGAGAAAATTATATATTTCCTTTACTTCTTATATATGAATCACATTTTGGTGAAGAAAATTATTTTAAACACCAAATAACATATGAAATAATTCAAAATAGCAAATGAGACCAGTTTATTCTCATATCAAACATTCTGTGTATTCTAACTCTCAATGCTAGATACATATTTTAATACAAAGGTCCAAGAAGCAAAAGCAAATTTCAGGTCACCAGAGAACTTCAGCAATTCCTACCAAATAAATTAATAATTATTTCACATTCCTTTAGCAAGAATCCATCTATATATATAAAAGCCTAAGTGACCATGACAACTGGATGACTGGTCGCTATGATGATGCACTGACCACCAGGGGCAGACACTCAACGCAGGAGCTTCTCTCTGGTGGTCAGTGTGCTCCCACAGCCACTCCCCCCCCTCCCCAGTGACTGGCCAACTTCCCACGGTCCCTGACCTCAGCCGGCCTGGCCCGGATTGCTGGCTAACCTCCTGCAGTCTCTTCCCCCCTCCCGCCCCCCTCCCCAAGCCGGCTGGCCTGGATCAGCCCCATTGGCCCCCATCACTGGCCAGGTTGAGGGATCCCACCCATGCACAAATTTGTGCACCGGGCCTCTAGTACTATATAAAGCATGGTGGCAATCACTGGAGTTTAAAACAAGTATAGTACCTTCCTTCAAGAAGTTCTGTCTTCAGGAAAGACAGACAGTATGCTACACGCATAGTAACAATGTGATTAAGTTTCTAATACAGGGATCAGTGAAAGTAAAACACTTACTATATTATGTGCATCTTAATACTTCACAGAAGTAACAAAAGAACTGGAACTTGAGGACTAAGTAAATTTTGCTACTTTGTCTGGTTTGCAGGATAGACATTGAATACTATGTGAGGAATTTAGACATTATTCTATTAATTATAGGGACTAAATTGACATTTGTTTTTGTTGTTAATCCTCACCTGAGGATATTTTTCCCATTGATTTTTAGAGCAAGTGGAAGGGAGAGGGAGAACCACAGAGAGAGAAACATCAGTGTGAGAGACACACATCGACTGGCTGCAACTGGTATGTGCCCTTGACCAAAATCGAACCGGGACCCCTCAGTCTATGGGCCAACACTCCACCCACTGAGCAAACCGGCTAGAGCAACCATAGCTATTTTAATCAACATGAATAAATCTCAAAAAATACTTGGAAAAGAAGTCACAGAAAATATAGTGTGATTTCATTTACACACAATTTAAAAACAAGCAAAAATAAACATATTCTATAGGAATACTTATAAAACTATAAAGCAAATTTCATGGAGATGATTTATTCTTGAGGGAAAGGAGACACACAGGGTTTTCTAAAATCCTGTTAATTTCTTAAGCTGGATCAATGGTACAGGAATGTTAATTTTATTACCATCCTTTGAACTGTACAAAAAGTTTTATGCACTCTTTTATACATTTAAATTCATAAGGAAATTTTTTAAACTTGTATATATGAATGGATCTATATTCAATTTAATGAAAATGGTTAGTTCAAAATTTTGCTTATTGGCCAGAATTTTTTTACAATTTACTTAATATTCTTTCAAATCTGAGAAACTATGGCTATTCTTAACGTTTTTAAGCCTAACAATATAACTTTAATTTCAGTGATCAAGTTAGATGAAAACAATTGATTGTGTATAAAATGAACTGTGAACAACTATAGAAATATGAGAAACCAGTACCAGTATTATTATTCACACACACAAAAAGTTCTTTGGCGGCATGGTCTTAAGAAGAATAAATAAATGACTGGTTGATTATAGTTCCTTCAACCTACTACATGAAACAAGCAACTTGATCCTTCAAGTGAGATGGTAATCGTATGATAACTGCATAGTTCAAAACCATTTTCCATTCACATTTTAATGAAGCGCTGCTCAAGGGTTTTTCACTACCCTACTTGTCCCCATGACCCTACCTCTGCTTCAAGAGGACATACCTGGTGGCCTCTCCCTCTTACATCTGATGGCAACTAATCTATCTGACATCACCATAAACTCAGAGCTCTCCACCTCTAACAAAGAATCTAAAACAAGCCAAAGGATGTAACTGAAGCAGATCTCATTAAGTGTCTCTATCAACTTAACTTGATCTTTGCCTCCCTTATCTTCAAGACAACCACAAAATGTGTCTGATTCCTTGGATTAGTTACTCATTATCTGCTCAGAGATTACTGAGATATTGAAATTAGCGGAAGTGAGCAGGCAAAAATCTTGAAACAACTATTATAAACTAAAGGCCCAGATTCACGCACCAGTGGGGTCCCTCGGCCTGGCCTATGGGGATGGGGCCAAAACCAGCTCTCCAACATCCCCCGATGGGTCCCAGATTGCGAGAGGGTGCAGGCTAGGCTGAGGGACCCAGCCAGGCCAAGGGACCCCACAGGTGCATGATCGGGGCGGGGCCGGGGAGGGACGGCAGGAGGGCTCCAGGGCATGTCCGGCCTGTCTCACCCAGTCCCAACTGGCTGGACCCTAGCAGCATGCTAACCTACCAGTTGGAGCATTTGCCCCCTGGTGGTCAGTGCACATCATAGCGACTGGTTGAATTTAGCATATTAGGCTTTTATTATATAGCATATGCTCAGAGGAAAAGAATCAATCAATCATCTGTCTTTTTAAAAAAAGAACCAAATGGAAATTCTAGAATTGGATGTGCTTCAAAATAAAATGAAAATAATGAGGAAAGAGCCCATGAACTTGAAAATATATCCATAGAAATGAACAATCTAAAGTAAAAAGACCTTAAGAATAGACAGCCTCAGGCACCTATGAGACAACATCAAAGGGTAATTAGAATCTCAGTAGGGGAGGATAGAGAAAAGCTGATTATATGTTACCGCCAGAAGTTCATTGGCAATATTTAACAAAAATGCTTTATACAAAGAAACATAAGAAAAAAGTCATGAATTCTATCCACCAGAAGCCCATCATGTCAGTCACTTGGTGTGACTGAAATAGTTTTGGATGTATGAGACAAATTGCAGAAAAACTTTATACTCGTTACAATAACTGGAAAAGACTTAATGATCACTACACTACTGCCCCTGACAAAAATCAAAACCATGTAAGGGGCCAATTGGGTCTGTTGTACTGCTAGACAACTGCCATATCCGGGGACGTTTCACAAGGTGCTATACATACCACCTAACGATAACAATGCCTTGTCTCTCTTCAATGCTGCACAGTTTAGTGTGTTCCCTGTGCCACATATTTTCTGAGGTACCTGCCACACCATTTCCGTCCGTTTCTCTGAAAACCTCCCTCCGACTGGAGGTCAGGTGTAATTGTGGGCCCTCACTTCACTAGCCAGAGTAAAGTGAACTAGTGTGGAAAACTAACCAAAGCTGTGGAAAAAAAGGATTTAAAACTGAACTCAAAAAAAACCAACCAACCAAACAAACAAACAAAAAAACTGAACTCAGAAGAGTTAGTCTCTGCAATAGTCACAATCCCACTAGGACACAGCTGGCTCACCAATTAAGAAGTCACCGTTTTGCCTTGACCGGTTTGGCTCAGTGGATAGAGCGTCGGCCTGCGGAATGAAGGGTCCCAGGTTCGATTCCAGTCAAGGGCATGTACCTTGGTTGCAGGCACATCCCCAATAGGGGGTGTGCAGGAGGCAGCTGATCGATGTTTCTCTCTCATCGATGTTTCTAACTCTATATCCCTTTCCCTTCCTCTCTGTAAAAATCAATAATATATATATATTTTTTTTAAAAGAAGTAATCATTTTATGTAAATTCTGACAACCTGTCCCAATTTCTCTCACTCTCACATTCACTACATTAAGTATTATTATTCCTATTTAAAAGAAAGAAAAAACAGGTTCAGTAAGGTAAAATAAGCTGAAGGTTACATTGCCAACAATGGCACAAATAGGATTTAAACTCTAATGTCAGGCTCCAAAGCCTTTCCAATATAACATGCTGCCTCTTTCTTCCCAAAAGCTTTTGGGGGAAAAGAAACAAAAAACAGATACTAAACTTAACAGAATGAAATATAAAACAATTCTAAGTTTTAAAAAACGCTCTCTCTGAAACTTGAAAGAAAGCAAATTCCCATCCGAGCCTCTAGCACACTGCCTGGTTCACTACACACTATCAAATGAATGGGTAAGTGAATGAATGATTCTAAAAATAAAAGAATTCTAAGTTCCAATGTGAAATGCCAGGAATACCTTGCAAGGTATACCTTTTTCTTTGCGGAATGTAACCCAAAATCTAAACATAGAGTCTCCTTCAATCCACCCGACTCCCACAACGACTGCCCAGGTCCCGTAGGAACATAGACTGCTGGTTGCAAGCCACTGATGGCTTGAGAAAGGGCCCTCGTTAGAGATTCCAACAGAAAAAGAATGTGGATGGAGGAGACACATGTGAGAATGTGGGGAATAAGACAGCCCCAAGGCATAGCGAGGCCAGGAAGGGAAGAGGGAGTACTGCAGCCAGAGATGTTAACCTCCCTTCATTCCTGGTTCTGCTTCCTCCCTTCCTCTCAAATTTCTCCAGTGGGTGTGCCTCCTTCCAGTGTTGCTCCCCCTCAGCCTTTCCACTGCATGTCCTCCTACTATAGATGCTGATGCTAATCTGCAGTGCAGTAACGTGAGAATCAAGGACCATTGCTAAGGCAGGGAGAGCGGGGAAAGAAATATGAGGGAGCATTGACAAGAGTAATAACTAAAATCACATTAAAACTTTCGTTAGTCATATCAGGTTCTGTTTATATTTTCAAATAAAATATACTGTGCACTTTTAAATTCGTTATGTAATAAGAAATTATGAAATATACTGTGACCATACACTAACTTGTAATGTACAAAGAATAAAATTACAAGCGGTATGTTTCTGAGATTTATGGTGACAACATATACTTGAGCACGAGTGTAAAACTGTCTTATTCACGTTTTTGTTGTTGTTGTTAAACCTCACCAGACGATATTTTTCCATTGATTTTTAGAGAGTGTGGAAGGGAGAGGAAAAGACAGTGACAAACATCGATGTGAGAGAGACACATCGATTGGTTGCCTCCTGCCTGAGCCCGGACCAGGGCCAGGGATCGAGCCTGCAACCAAGGTATGTGCCCAGGACCCTTCAGTCCGAGGGCTGACGCTCTATCCACTGAGCCAAACCAACTACGACTTATTCATTTTTAAACACCTAAAATTGTATCTTTTGACAGAGTAGGTATTTTTATATTTTTAATAATTAAGTTATTGTGGAAAATTTTCAAAGTAGTCTATATGTATTATGGTTTTGGCAACTTCATAAGCAAAGGTAACAGAGCCACAAACACAGAACATATTAAATATAGGGTCTCTAAATTACTATATATATCATTCTTTTTACCCATTCACTGATTAATGAACACTTGGGTTGTTTCTACTTTTTAGCTAACTATATATATGAAAACCTAAGTGACCGAATGACCAGTCAACCGGTCGCTATGATGCACACTGACCACCAGGGGGCAGAGGCTCAAGGCAGGAGCTGCCCCCTGGTGGTCAGTGCGCTCCCACAGTGGGAGTGCCGCTCAGCTGACTGGCCTGTCTGGCAGCCACTCACTCCCTCAGTAGTCCTGCAGGTCCAATCTCCAGAGAATGGGCCAGGCACTGATGGACCAGAGCTGCCGGCACAATTCAATTCCCACAGCACAGCAGGCCTCCTGGATGTCGGCCTCGGGCACTGAGGCCACTTCCCCTCCCTAGATGCTCCGCAAGAAGAAACAATATAAAAGTGGCCGCCAGGTGGCTCCTGACAACTGGCAAGAACGTCAGCAGACGGATCCAGATCCTGGGCCGGCAAGGGCGTCCCACTGCCTACCACCCTCGGGATGGGTGCCAGACGCAGGGCTCACAGCTGGCAAGCACCACTACTGCGGCGCAAACCTCTCCTGATCAGGGCTGACTGGGCGCGAGCCCGCAGCAGGTGCAGTGGGGCCGGGATGGGCAGGAACGGCAGGCAGGAGCGGCTGGCGGCGTTGGACTGCTGGTTTCGGCCCAATCCTGCAGGCCATGCCGAGGGACCCCACCCGTGCATGAATTCGTGCACTGGGCTTCTAGTTGTTAATAAAGCTGCTACGAACATTGGTGTACAACAAGCATGTCAAACTTGCAGCCGGCGGACCACATGCCTCATTTATTTAAACAAGGTGTACAAGTATCTGTTTGAGTCCCTCAATGGGCTGTTTTATAGTTAAACAAGAGGCCTGATGCACAAAATCCGTGCAAGGGGCTCGGCCCTCGCAGCCCCAGCATTGTCCGGAAGGTTGTCCAGACGGTCGTTCTGCTGTTCGGTCTAATTAGCATATTAGCTCTTTATTATATAGGATAAGAAAAAAATAATTAACATATCTAGCATAAAGACTCAAAATGTTAACTATATATCTGTATTATTTGAATGCT
Source organism: Myotis lucifugus (assembly GCF_000147115.1). Classification (NCBI taxonomy): domain Eukaryota; kingdom Metazoa; phylum Chordata; class Mammalia; order Chiroptera; family Vespertilionidae; genus Myotis; species Myotis lucifugus. The sequence continues at coordinate 278,126 of NW_005871558.1, read as the reverse complement.
TTAAATAAATGTGTTCATATACAACATGTGAATTTTAACTCATTGTATGCCATAAGCGTCTGTAGATGCAAGTGGTGGACCTTCCCCACATGCCATGAATGTCTATTTAAAAAAAAAAAATGTTTTCCCTAAGTGGCAGCCCTGACCAACCTTAAAATCATTTTTCGTGAGAATTTTCAGCTGAAAATATTCACAAACACCCCAATTGTGAGTAATATATTTTTATAATACTCACTGCAATTCCTAATATCGTGGGGATGGTTTCCGTTTTGGACGTGTGGCAGCTAACTGATTAAAAAATAATTACTTCTAATACAGAGCAAGATTTGATGGTAAAATTATCATATAGCTAAAGAAAGAATGTGTCCGGAAGGAAGACACCGAGAGTATTTGTGAGTGAGAAACCTAGGTAGTAGTCTTCATGCACAGTAGACGGGGTGCTGACAAATGAACAACATGTCAATCCATGTGACATGTCATTCCTATAAGGGACTATCAGAACTTTAAGTCCATTAGAGTAACTACCCTTACTCCAATGCCATTCTCCAATTCCAAACTTCCAATAGCACTGGTGGGACTGACACAAATGACTCCAGTGCTTAATAGATATATTCTTTATTGCAAATTGCTAAACTTACATTCTAGTTCATCTACTTGTCTCTCATAAATGAAATTAATGAATATATTAGCATTCCCAATTTGATCAATTCTATAAGGTTGAGACTCATAAATTCACAAAGATAATGTCTTCATTAATTATTTAACACTACATTTAATTATTTATTGAGTACCTATTCAGTACCAGCCACTGTGCTAGAAATGGGAAACAGACTGGGTAGCTGACTTCCCACAGCAACAATTTAATCTCATCACATACCTTCATTCAAATATTGTGTTGTCACCACTATTAATAAATAATACTACATAGGAATTTTTACATAATAGATTTATGGAAAATAAATCTCAAAGAAAGAGAAAATAAATACAGATACTATATAAATTTATTTGCACTCAGCAGCTGGTGAGAACACCATTATAAAATAGTATTTATATGCCAAAACCGGTTTGGCTCAGTGGATAGAGCGTCAGCCTGCGGACTGAAAGGTCCCGGGTTCGATTCCGGTCAAGGGCATGTACCTTGGTTGCGGGCACATCCCCCGTGGGAGATGTGCAGGAGGGCAGCTGGTCGATGTTTCTTCTCCCATCGATGTTTCTAACTATCTATTCTCTCTCCCTTCCTCTCTGTAAAAAAATCAATAAAAATATAATTTGAAAAAAAAAATAAAAATAAAAAAATAAAATAGTATTTATAAAACTATTCCCATATGTTTAAAAATATGAAAAAAAGTGAAAAAATAGTTCAGCCACTTAGTCTAGATATAATATTGGTTTGTGTTTTTAAAGGAAGTACTTCTGCTCAATTAGATTTGGGGGAGGAAAAGAAAATTTAACAAAGTGATTCTAAAGGAACCTGCAAGAATAAATGTAGAAGAATAGGCAAGAAAATATTTAAAATGAAATATAAAGTGTCTTGCTTTACAAGCTACTAGAATGTGTTTTACAAGTATCAGTTCAGCCCTAGCTGGTTTAGCTCAGTGGATAGAGCGTAAGCCTGAGGACTGAAGGGTCTCAGGTTCGATTCTGGTCAAGGGCACATGCCTGGGTTGTGGGCTCGATCCCCAGTAGGGGGCGTGCAGGAGGCAGCCAATCAATGATTCTCTCTCATCATTGATGCTTCTCTCTCTCTCCCTCTCTAAAATCAATAAAAATATACTTTTTAAAAAAGTATCAGTTCAAATATAGGTACATTATCTAAAAAACAAACTATGTATACCATAAGTGTAATAGAATACAATATTTTTATGTTCTTGGGATGAGGAAAAACTTTTCTATCAGGATGCCAAAAGCAAAAGCCTAAAAGAAAAAGACAGAACGATTTAACAAAATTTGAAAGTTACATTTTTAAAATACTGTATTAAGGTTTAAAATAAAAATAAGTTACAAACAGGGAAAATATTTGTAAACTATGACGGTCAAAGGGTTGCAATCCATAAAATTCAGAGTTCTTGCAATGTAGTAAGAAAAAAAGAGCACTATAATACACTGGTTCTCAACCTTCCTAATGCCGTGACCCTTTAATACAGTTCCTCATGTTGTGATGACCCCCAATTTCATTGTTACAAATTGAACACTATTAAAGCATAGTGATTAATCACATAAACAATATGTAATTATAGATGTGTTTTCCTATGGTCTTAGGCAACCCCTGTGAAAGGGTCGTTTGACCCCCAAAGGGGTCGCGATCCACAGGTTGAGAACTGCTGCTATAATAGAAAGTGGAGCAAATGTGTAAATAATTGTTAAATATAACTTGATTTAATACACATTTAGAAGTTTTAAATAAAGTATATCAAGGAATTAAGAGCTCTGTCTTCCCAGTCAGAGAAATTGAATACTTGTGTAATGTAGTATAAGTTTCTTAGCCTATCTAATTCTCAATTTCTTTAAGGAGACAAAAGTATTTATCAACTCAAAGGTACTGGTAAGATAAGTACTTTAAAAGAAGATGGGATGAAAACTTCCTAAAGGCAAAACCTGGCTATAAGATGATTGAGAAAAATGAGGAGGAGTTCAACTTAAAATGAAAAGAACAATAAACACTGGAGGCTCTGGAAGAATGTCTTAGCCTGCTAAAATGTTTGGGTGTGAGATGGACAGGTGGCACACAAACATCTGTCCGTGGTCCTGAACCTCCATTAACTCTTAGGGCAGTGATGGCGAACCTTTTGAGCTCAGTGTGTCAGCATTTTGAAAAACCCTAACTTAACTCTGGTGCCGTGTCACATGTAGAAATTTTTTGATATTTGCAACCATAGTAAAACAAAGATTTATATTTTTGATATTTACTTTATATATTTAAATGCCACTTAACAAAGAAAAATCAACCAAAAAAATGAGTTCGCGTGTCACCTCTGACACGCGTGTCATAGGTTCACCATCACTGGCTTAGGGCATAGTTCACTCTAATTGTGGAACACTGAGAAGACATTCACCGTTTCCAAGGAGTTCTCAAGGAGATAAGCACAATGGAGAACAAGGAAAAGAGTATAATGACCAAAAGCTTCTGAAACCACATAGCCATGGAGAGAGGACCAGCTGGGATGGGGGAACTTGCTCTGACAGGTTTCAAATATACACCTATACAAAAAAAGGGAGGCGGGGACGGAAATAAGGAGGTGAAGGAAGAGGAAGAGAAGGAAGAGATTTCAGATGTGAATTTGTGACAATAAGTGTTATAGAAAGTCTATGGAATTAGATATACTTGAGTTTGTAACAATTCTGTTTTGCTGACAAGAGTCATTAATATCTACACTAATAAAAGAGAAACATGCAAATTGGTGTTGCTCCACTATGCCCACCAGCCAATCAGAGCAATTATGCAAATTAACCCAAAAAAAGATGGTGGTTAATTTGCATATGCAGGCGCTGTGGCTGCAGCAGAGAAGTCAAGCCAAAGGCCTGGGGTCCCGGATGCCAGAGGAAAACCGGTGCCAGTAGCCAGGGGAAGGAAGGCCTATTGCACGAATCTTCGTGCAGTGGGCTTCTAGTATAGTGATAAAAGTCCATAATATATGGTGCAGGAAGGATATAAGAAGTTAGAGAGAGGAACCCAATGGCCAAATATCTACTAAAATTCTCCTCCCCCTCCCCAAAAAAATAATAAATAAATAAATAAAATTC